>NW_023463244.1:0-14763 GCF_013731165.1 Rhagoletis pomonella | reverse complement strand
GCAAGCAACTGGCGAATTTAACATGGCGACGTCCTAGGATAATGTCAATTGGCCCCGATGCACCTATATTTCGATAGTTACGAACGAGTCCTAAATTCTATAGTTCCGAACCAGTTCTAAAATTGACAGACGGAAGAAAAAAGTATCATGATTTTTCAGTCTTTTCGGTCCTTCCGCGTGTGCAATTTTTAAAATTTTTTTAAAGAAATGTGTTTTCAACTTGAAATTAAATTTGTTTGAATGATTGTAAGAAATGTGCGTTTACATACCTTTGGCCGTAGTTGAGTTTTGCAGAGGTGCTTGCTGTTACTGGTTAGATTACAGAAGGGCCCAAGATGTTAAAGTGTTAACACAAATTTTGGTTTTGTATTACCAAACTATGAAAAAGCATCTGGGAAGTGCAGAATGGAAGCGTATTTGAACGGAAAGGCCGCCACACACATATCTATGTAAAGTAAACAAGCCCACCGCTGCATCCCTTTTTCGATAGTTCCGAACTAGTTCTAAATTCGACAGATAAGATCTAGTTTGTTCTGCATCACTTTTTCCACAGTTCCGAACCAGTTCTAAATTCGTTAACTTATATCAGAGAACTTTGGACAATGTACTAATAATTTGTGTCCGTTTTGCCAGCCGACGAAAACGCCTAAAAGTATGCTACGGTTGTTGAGCCTCGAAGATCATCCGCACACCATTTCCGACCTATACTTTAGTTACGTTTGCAACCCATTGATCACGCCGTTATGGCAGTGCGACAAATGCCAATCGTACCGTGTTCGGATGTCACTTCGATTGGATAGAATTAGTATGTTTTTTTAAATTTACTTATTTACACGTGGAAGATTCAAGTGGAGCTACAGGTAAACCGAGTGCAGTAATGTTTTTGGTGCAAATCTTGATTCGGAAACAAGCTTTTGTGTTTTGTGTGTACTCAGATGAGATTAATGTAATCTGGTTTCATAGGAACATGTTTAAGTTCACGGTTTCTATGAAGAATAGGCAGTAGAGTAGCATAATGTGTAAGCATTACGTGCGCTATGAGTACAACCTCAAGAGTTAGCCTCAATGATCTTATGGATTATCTTACTCTTGAACTCAAGAAGTGGCAAGAACGGGGGTTCTATGCTGTGGACTTTCCAATCGGCTTAGCAATACTCAGTACATTCGACTGGTTAAAAGATAAGAGGTGGCGCAGACACCGATTTTATAGTGCTTATTATAACTATACTACACTCACATATTGACAAGTTTTGACTATTTATTAACCTACTTTTTTTATGTATGTTATTTTATAACTTCGGACCAAGTTAACCGATTTCTATAATTCTTTTTTTAAATGCAAGGTTTTTTAAATGAAAGATCTTTAAATCATGAAGAATTTAACGGTATTCTTAAATATTTATATGAGAATTGAAGTCGGTTTTGTTTTTTGCTAAAAAAATTACTCGTTTTATTTATTTTTTTGATAAACAAAAATTTTATTGAGCTTGAGGCCGTTTCTTATGAAATATGTTGTGGAAAAATAACAATATAAATATTCCACCATGTGTAGATTATTTTTGTTTTTCCACAACATTTTTCATTAGGATTATGCAGTTTGTAGCACATTTAATTATAGTAAGTATAACAAAGTGCAAGTTTGAAGTAGCTGGGACTTACAATTGATTTTTAGCATTTTTTTTTTGTTGACAATGTGAGTACTTTTTTTCCATACGTAGTATGTTCGACGATTTTTTATATGGAGGAAATGAGCAACACCTTCAACAAAAAAAAAAAACAAAATACCAAAAGGCAGCAGTAAGCGCGAGCTACTTCAAACTGGTTTCAGAAGGAATTGATCGTTAGCTTGATGCGGCTGCCTTCATCCAAAGTAATACCAATTGAGAGCTCGAATTCGAAATGTATGTCAAGGATTTCTCGAAAACGATTTTTTGGGGTTCGGTTTCCACATATTTGCCTTTAGAATAGGCTTGCGCGATCCACCTTTTTCTATCTTGTATCCAGTGTACTTCCTAGGATCTTTAGGAAGAGAGGAGAAAGACTGATCGATAAAAAATCGTTAGACTTCATAAAAGAGGCTCTGCCTACCTTCGGTAACAGAATACCTTAACCAATATCCATGCTTTTGGTATGTATCTCAGGTTTAGAAAATTTTTTCCAAAAATCCATATATATCTGTATATTAAACTTTTCCAAAACGACCACATTTTAGCAAATTAATGCTTGTCCCCACCAGAGTTGAACTACTTCTTTACACTAAAAACTTCCAAGTATTTGTTTTGCTGTGTTTATGTTATTTTGTAAAAGTGAACACGCAAGTGTGTGTGTGTGTGTGTGTGTGTGTGTGTGCAGTGCCCTTATTACTTATGCAACATGATTTTAAGCGACAAATGATCGCAGGGATAAAGTCACTCTGTAACAATAAGCAGATGAAAAAAAAACAAACAAACTACAATAACAACAATAGCAAACGACTTACAAATGCGTGTTGCATGCGTGCCAACGGAAGCAGTTGCAACAGCAACAATAATAAAAACCGGATTTTATATAAGCAACTAAAGCTGCTTGCAGTAACAACTACATACAAAGAGCATTGAGCTTGGCTAGCTTTCCTGAAAATTCATATGTACGTACGTATGTATGTTCGTACTGGCGTATGTATGTATGTACATATGCAGTTATGTAAATTTGTGCAAGTAAATTGTGGCAATACATTTGCTGGCAATGTTGCCACTACTTTGCTATTGTTGTCATTACCATTGTTGTCATTGCAGTTGGCGTTGCCGTTGCCATTGCCTTCGTTCTATTGTTGTTATTGTTGTTATTATTTTTGTCGTTGTCATACTACTGTTACAGTTATCAACATTATTACGCTTATTGTTGCCACTCACAAGCGTTTATGGTTTTTGTTGTTGCCTTCTTGTTATTGTTATTTTTGTTGCTGTTGCAACTGATTTGTTACATTTGTAATTTTGTTTTTTGTTGTGCTTGTTTGTTTCATTGTAACTGCATGACGACAATGACATTTTTGTTATTGTTGCGGCTGGGAATTGTTATTCTTCTTTGTGTTGTGGTTAGTTATTCACCCTTACGCCTCGCCTGTACCAGTTTTGACGCCCTTAAACAGTGCCATTCGTATACCATTTACGAACGAGACGAATATGTTGCTTAAAAATGCAGTTTAGAAGAAAATATTTTTAATGTCCAAAATGTGAACTTATTTTTCTCCTGAATAGGAAATCTACAAAGTTGTTGTGAAAAATGTATGTGCATATACTTAATTTTTTTTTTAGCATTGTTGGTAGACTATTCGAGTTTGTAAGCTTTCTTTTCTACAAAAAATTTTGCCTTTTCATTTCCCTCTTCTTAGCATTTGTGCGCAGAGGTCACTAAGAAGGCAAAATTTTTTGTTAGAAAACAAAACGCCATCAGAATACAACATTTACTGCGACGCATTAAGAGACTTTAGGTAGGTCAGGCTTTTTGGTTATTCTTTCACTAGAAACGACATTAATCTCCCAAAGAGAGCTGACATTAGGATGAACGCTCGGAATTTAATCGGTCACCGCCTTCAATCCCATATATGTATACATACGTGATTCATCTGTCAGAATGCCGACAAAGTCAAAATTTCGAAATGTTTCAAAATATCCAACTAAATAGTTGATAAGATTCTAGACATGCCTATTAACACGGTTTGAGAGTTTTTCTGCGGAGAATGGCACTAGTAGTATTCAAAGGGCAAAGGAAGTCGATGTTGTGCCAATTGGTTTTTTAAACAGGTGGCAAACACTCTAACACTTAAGTTAAGAAACAAAGCTTTTAATCCCATTTTGACTTATAGCTATTTTGTAATAAATGATTTAGTTTTTGAAATAATTTGAATGACATTTTTTAAAGGTAGCAACTCTTCTCAAAAAGTAAAACCTCAGTGCACATCTGCAACCGAGACTTTTAATTTGACAACTCATTTTTAAAAACCGAGCAAAGGATGGGGATATGATGGTATCGATTTATAAATAATTTCAACTTAATTTTTAAAAAATGGCAACTCTTTTCGGAAAGTGAAAACGAACGGTTCTGACCTGATTACCTGGACAAAAAATCCGTTTGCGTATTATATATATATAGACATAGATTTTTCAAACCCCATTCGATTGATATCCATATTTTAATAATCCATTTAACTTATTTAACAATTTTAATTTAATTTTTAAACAGGTGACAACCCTCTTCCAACACCTCAAAAATATTTTTCGTCTTCAAACTAAATTCTTCTTAACACTCTTTCGTTTGACATCATCATTTTGACATTTCATATAACTTGTGAATAAGTTAACTAAATTCGACATTGCAAGCAGGTGGCAACCCTCTTCAAAATATTTTCAAACGACTACCTTCTGAACCCCTTTTCGTTAAGCACCCATATATTAAAACATGTTCTCCTAACTAATTTCCTTAATTCAAATTGAATTTGATTTTTTAAACAGGTGGCAACCCTCCTAAATCTAAGTTAAGAAACAACGTTTTCAAACCCATTTCCATTGATATAAATTTTGTAATAATTGATTTCTTTTTAGAAAATTTGAATGTAATTTTTTAAAAGGTGGCAACTCTTCTCAAAAAAGTAAGATCTTATTGCATGTCTGCAATCTAAGACTTTTAATTTGACACCTCATTTTGGAAAATCTAACGAACGGTGCGGCTATGATGGCATTGCTTATTCAATAATTTATATTCAATTGTTCTACAGGTGGCAACTCTGTTCAAAAAAATAAAATCAGTTTGCGCTTTAATTTGACATCTCATTTTTGAAAATCAAACGAACCGTGCAGATCTTTTATGCGGAACTAAAAATCCCTTCGCGTATTATATATCGTCACCTGAAATGCAAAAAGACGTAACAACATCGTAAATGAAATGGAAAAAGTCGCATCTAATATTTTAATTTTTTTTCATAAAATGATGTGAAGAGTTGTAATTCGATGAAATCCATCATATAAATCAAAAAGTGAATTTTGAATTTTTTATTAGTTATGACTTTTTGCATTTTAACTATGATGTTTGTTAGGTCTTTTTACATTTCAGGTGACGATATGTATATACGTAGATGAGTGATCGAATGAAAATACGCATAGATTTTTTGTATGAAAAATGAACCGAAAAGAAAGTTACTCATACGCCACGTACACATGAGTAACACGCTTTTCTGCTCATATTTCATACAAAAAATCTTTGCGCATTTTCATTTGACCACTCATTATTTCTTATTTAGCCATCGATTTTCTTCATCAGTAACTTGATTTCTTTTTGTAACAGAAGAGACTTTAGTACAAATGCAAAAATTTGGCACAGAACCTGTTATTTTTTAAATTTTTCATCTGTTAAAGTTTAATTTCTTTCATTTTTTCATTGAAAAAAAAAACAAAATGGAATGATTAATTAATTTGTGAAAATCTATCAGTCCTATCGGAAAGTGATGTATAAATATGTGGTTTTATAGGCTTTGATTTGACGTATCTCCTTTTAAGATTATTAATTTTGTTTGTAAGATATACGTGATTAAGTGGAACCACTTTTTGTTTTAAGCTGAATAACGGTAAATTGCAAATATCTCGAAAACGTATACATAAAAAAAAATAAATCGATTTGCGAAATCACCGAGCTATTCTGCATAGAAATTGGATAGTGGCGTTTGGAGAATAAAAACCAAACTAAAATTTGTGATCCAGTGTTATAGCAAATTGAATGGGCTTTACCAATGTAAAAAGTTTTCGGAAATGGCCAACCATGTCCAAACGATTTTTTCAGATCTCATTTGGATGCAGCGGATAATTGTACATAAGGAATTATGGTCAAAAGTCACAGCCATTTCATGAAAGGTATAATTACATATCTATTTGCAGATCTTCAATGATTTTGACTGTTGTTGATCCTGTTGCTTTCATTATTGCTGTGACAACATTCAAGTTAGTGTCAGTGCAGCTTCACATATAAGCAGATAGATACATATGTACCCACGCATTGGTAGACTTCATCTAACATGTACAAACATGTGGTTATGCCAGTTCTTCGAAAAGCTGCTGATTGTGAAAGCCCGCTTGGCTGTATGTGTGCATATCTGCAGGTCGCTATGGTAATATCTCTGCATTATGAAGCCGACAAAAATGCACAAACAGATAGCAGTTTTACAACAACACGAATTGCTGCATTGTGCGCTCTGCCTTAACCACCCTCCTAAGTAGTTACCAAAACACATTGCTCTTACTGTTATTACACCAATGTACACATGTATGCTGGTATACATCTACATATGCGAAGTTTTATTATCTCCGCCTTGTCACAAAATCCATTGTCTGTGCGTATTTTTAGCTTTTTATTAAAATTAGTAGCATAAAACACTCGTCGCTCTTTATAACTCTTTTTGCTCCCGGAGCTTATGTTTACTTATGCTACGCAACACACTTTCATGTATATTTAGGAGTTCATGAGCATGTGTGTTAGTTAGTCAGTGTTGTTGTCGACATTACCCTGCAGGGAAAACTACCAGTTGTGAACCAGGATGCTAGCAGTTTGCGTTTCAGCCCAACTAGTTCACGTTGTATCCATTTTCAATGTAGCGACTGGTATTTTTAACATGGCGGTGCCATAGGAGATGTCAATTGTCCGTTCCTGCATCAGCACGCTACCAATAGAAATACTAGTAGCATCATACCAGTTGACGGAATAGACTGCCTATTCATCCCCTGTGAAAAGCATAACGTCGTTTAAAGTACAAAACCGCGTAACTGACATTGGCCGCCAAAAATTGGATTTGCTCACACAAGCTCTTGTCTCAACCCTTATCCATTCGTCCTGAAAGATACTAACCATTTTGAAATATGAGTGTTTTTACTCTCTAGAAAATAATTTATGCAACCTCACATACGCGATTTGGCATTTTGTTGATACGCGGTTTTGTACTTTAAACGACAATAAGTATGTCATTCGGTGCTGCAGCAGTGGCAATGGTCGACAGAGTAAAGCTTTGGCACGCCAAGTCAAGAGATCGGAGTTCGAATCTCAGTGAGCGAATCTTTTTTATTTTTATTTTTTTTATTTTGTTTTATGTTTTTTATTTTTATCTGTTGTTGTAATTTTTAAATTTATTGTGTGAAAAAAAAACAAAAAAAAATTAATTTTATTTTTTTTATAGTATTTGAGTATTTAGGTTTTTTCCAAATGAAATTAAATTTATGTACAATTTTTATTTTATATTTAAATTGAAATAATTATTTAAATTAATTTACTTACTTTACTTTAACAACCTCCACGCGCACTCGAACCTGAGATCTTAGAACCTGAATCGGTAGTCTTCACTCGCAAAGCAATTAACCGCATTTTAGTTTTTCAATTCAAAGTCAGATGTCGCTGATCGCATAGGTTGTTCGAAATCGCCGAAATGGTAGGCCGTCGCTTTAGCACATACTAGTTAGTGAACTAGTATTTATACTGGTTGGCTTGGCATTTCACTGCGGAGAACTGGTATAATTATAGTCCATGACGAACTGGTATGACTTCCCCGTTTAAAACCAGTTTTCTAACTAGAATTTCTACCAACTATTTACTTTTTTCTACGAGGATCTAATATGCTGGTGCAGCTTTTCACTGCAGGGTATTTATGCACTTGGTATGTTTGCATGTATGCGTGTCTCTGATCCCTACGCGACATTTAGTAGCTTTCTTTGCTTTTAACTTGACGTCCCTTGAAATTGCAATTGTGTTGCAACTCTTGCAACACAATTCACTGACACAATCTGTCGCTGAAGTGCTTGGAAACAATAAAACTTGTTATTCACACAGAAACCTATTAACACAGTTGTGACGAAAAGAGGTGAGCGTTGTAGGATTTTTTGACTTTTGAATTGTGTATTTGCGAAGTTAAGTAAGCAGAGCAATTGTTGGAGTAGACATTTTTTGGAATTTGCGAGACTCGGATTGCACCAAATGGGTAGGTCACTTTTCGGTTTTGTGCTAAGTAAGAAGTTAGGGTTTTGCAATAGGGCTAATAAACCTGCGTTAGTTCCTGTGGCCTGGCATGAGGCCCTCGTTCTTACTCTGGTCTCTTCTTATGTGATATATTGTACTTATTTATGACTGGAGGGCTCTTGAGGCTCACTCCTTTTCGGACCTTATGTATAGCTGTTCGGACGAAAATCGTCCTACAAGTTTTGCCTTTAGGAATTTCAATGGACGAACTGCGACTTCTGCGATAAGAAACTGCAGGAGCTACTTACTGAAGCTCGATTAATGACTTGGGGCAGAAGTTCACATCACCATGCAACAGCGCCATCGAAAGCATGCGGACTCTCAAGAAAAGTAAAAGGGAACTGGTAGGCGATGCATCGGCATGGAGCTCCTTACTTTCTGTACGTTAGGTAGACTAATTTTCATTAAGTCTACAAAGCCTAGTGTACTCCGCTTCGGCACTCTATAAGATTGGATTATGTAGGGCTATTAGTCTAGGATAATAAAAGCAAATTTGGAGTTATTGAGAAAATTCGCGACTCATGCGTTTGCCAGAGAAAAAACTCTATTACTTTAGATTAATTGAGAAGGCTTAAGCTTCTCCTCGACACTTATTTCCTAGAACATCGTGCACAACGTTTATTTCCAACACAGGAAAAATCCAAGGTATTTCTTCTTATTTAATGCAATTGGGGGACTGATTGACCATATATAAATATCAGGGCTCTTTGGGAGCGAGGTGATAGTAAAAGACCTGACTAAATTCGGAGTCAAGAACGCCTTAGCTAAGTCTATCTTCCGCTTGCTCCTCACCGAACTATTCAGTTTAATGTTTTTGTAGATACCCTGCTGAGGTACAAAAACGGAGCTCGTCATGTTAACCAAGAGAATTAGCGTGGCTAATACATAGCTTCCTTCGAATGGTTACGTTCAACTTTAGCCGTTCGACGGTGTCAAATTTGTGGGCGTAATGCAAAAGAAAGAGCTATTCTGTAAAGCCGAAGTCAACGGGGCTCTTCAGATCACTTTTATTCTTACGCTTATCGTCCTATCCGAAGACATTGCTTGTAAGGCCGAAGAAGTCTACTGTGCGTTAGGCTAAGAATCAATAGCTTCTCCTTCAAAACGAGCAATCGGTATTCTTTGGAAACTTCGGCGTCTCTCCTAAAGAAAGGAGTCGGTGCGTAGCGAGTTTAGTTTCGATTCGGAACTTATTTACTAATATTCTAACTACTATACTGTTCTAACTATGGGGTGAATGAGAGGATTACAGCCTCTTGAACATAGGTCAAGTTAACATTTTAATAGATGGGTTATAATTAGGGGATCTTAGTTCTGCCAATAATTCTATTGGGTTTAAGTTCAAGGGCTGGCTTCTCTACTGATAACAGGAGGCACGAAGACAACACGCTACTAACACGCAAAAGCTCTTGGTAGTCATTTCTTCAGCGATATCGATGACCTCAAAGCGGAGAACGTTAGAAGTCTATGCACTTTTTTTTTGCTAGGCACCAAGTGGTTTACAGGGGAATGGGGATAATTTGAAATCTCATGCGGTATCACAAAGAACCCTGAGTCGAAGTGAGTCCTACTTAGGACTGCCGCCCATCCTAACCTAACCTAAAGTGGTATTGTAGAAAACTGCATAGCTGATGACTTCGGTAGGCAGGGCACCCTTGAGGTAATACTTGCTGACAGCGAGGGTAAGCGAGTTCTTGTGGCAACTTGAGGACCATTCTTTGACAAGTGGACTCTAAATCGGATCAGCGCGCTTTAAAAACAGCAACATTGTCGACGGTGAAATGCGCACTTTTCACTAGCAAAGTGAGAGTTTGCGGTTCCTATAGGCCTCCTGACTAGGAATTAACCATTAGGAATCTACGCGACACGACTTACGTCGGGTATACTCGCGTTGAGACCTGAAAAGATCTGTTGTTATTGCCGCAGCTATTTGGAGGATTATGAGGTACAAATATCTTTGTATCTCTTCCTCAACTGTCTAACTGTCTAGGAATAAGGCGGTTCAGCTCGTATTTACTCAGTATTCACGAGGAACACTCTTTAGCGCTGCTGGAGCTGATCTGCTCTTTTGCCAGATTTCCAGACTGCCAGGCCACTTGCCCACTTTGGTGAATACCACTAATATATAATAAAGCAAAGTGGCTGTCCTCTTACCTACTCCAATTCATATATACCTACATTCTTAGTACAGTAATAGTGCAAGCTAAATACCTGGTAATCAGGTTATATAGCATCCGTTCCATGGTTCTAAATTGCTGACATTTGTTAGAGCAAATAAATAGAAAACTTATAAATACTTGGACATTGTATAACACTCGATACAAGAGTTTCATGAGGAAAAATTCACTATTTGCAATTAGGCATTATTTGCTATTGAATGTACGAGTATGTAATTTCGATTCTTTGCACAGAGGTTTGTTTGCTCAATTCAGGCTAAATTTCTTTTGCTTATGAAGCATTTTATGAAACCCAACCAAACACAATTGCAAGTGTAAACTTACATAACTACTCGTAGAAATGCACTTTAAGCTAGAAAACAAATGAAGCCATTATTTACTCAACGTGCAAATGTGCATGGCTTTTGTTATTTATTTTCTGCTTTGCCTTAGATAAAAGTTCATGAAACCCGAGCAGCACAGAAAAATAAATATTGTGGAAACATTTCAAATGTAAAAATGCAAGCAAAACGAAGCCTACTGCAAGGCGCACAGAGCGGCACACAGCTAAATAAATAAATGCACTACAAATGTAAGCAACTGAAGCAGTGCATAGTTGTAGGTAGGTAAATCGATTTGTCGGCTGAGACAGTTACGCTGAATTGCTGAAATTCGGTTATTTGCAATACTTTCGGCATTCAAATGGATAGATTTGACTTCAGAGACAAACTCCACGCTATTGAAAAGCACTGAAGCACATGAGAAGGTGTGCGAATATATGCACAGGTGATATACATATTTAGCGATACATTTTGAATTGAGTTCGATTTCGAAGCAAAAACACCAACGAAGACTTCAGCGTAGCAATAAATATCAAATGCACCACTCAGCAAAAAGGGGAGTCAATTCGAGCTGCGGTGTGCAAGTAGACGAGCAATACCTGCGATTTGTGTGAATAAGCGAGGAAATACAAATACGCAGTAGTAGCAAGTATGTTCGGATGTATGGTATTTGTGGTGCACTTAAGATGCAAAGTAAATGTAAATGCATGCATATCTGGAGTACTGAAACATTTAAAAGCCAGACTATTATTATATATTACATAAGAGTGTGTTGAAGTAATCCACTAGCTGAGTGCACGTGCACTTACATGCCAGCTTAATATTATGCAAAGAGTGCAAACGGTAGAGAAAAGTAAATAAAAGCAAATAAATAATACCGAATACGATTGTCAATTGTATGAGATAACGAATAAGCCGAGCTTGATATTGTGATTAAATAACATATGAATGAAATCTTTTTGCAAATTTATTTACAATTCAATAAGGGGATAAAAAGGATACACATCAATTCTGTAGAAAAAGAAAGCCATTAATTTTATTTGCGAAGAAAAAAAGAAAAGGTTTAAGTAATGGCCTGTCTGCAGCTCTAAAGAAAAGCGAAAAATTCATATAAAATGACGCACTAGAAATGGAAAAGAAATTTTCTTCTATAAAATATTCTCTAATCAGTATGAAGCTTTCAAGAAAAATTGCTCGTATATATTTAGTGCTTCAAGAACATTTACAGCAATAACAAAGTACTTTTCAAGTAAAAATGTAAAAAAATCAAATAATGTAAAATATTTCATCTGGTTTTTCTTGAGAACTGCAGAGGTCCCTTAAGGAAAAATACCAACCAACCAGCGGTCTAAACTAGGGAACTACAATTTTTTAACAATTTAGTTTCTGCAGTTATTTTAAGCAATTGTTAAGGGAAAAAGTAACAATTTAACTTAACATCAGATAAGCTGTATTTTTTGAAAACTCTTTCTATGATATTTTTTCTAAAATATTTGGTTTAAAATGCGTCAATGCAATTATTTTTTTTTCAATCTAATCTCTTCAAAGCTGAAATCGATTTAAATGAGATTTACAGTTTATCATGACTCAAAACGTGTAGTAGAAATTTAAATTACAGTAAGAATTTTTTTTTCAAAATAATAAGCCAAAATAAGTAAAAAAAATTTCTAAATTGAACTTTAGTTAGTTTGGCCTCTTTAAAATGTCTAATTCACATGTAACGATTCCTTTTATTTTCGGAGCTTTCTTTAAAAAAAGCTAGTTGTTTTGCAAATGCAAAAAATAAATCACAAAATATAGATAACAAAATGCAAAATATATAGTAATAATTCTTTTTAATAAAAAACACACCTTAACAAAAAAAAAAATATCTCTAGATATTCAATTTAAAAAAACTGGAGCTAGTGAAACAATCAAACTAAACTTGAATCTAGAGACATGTTTTTTCCTTCTTTGCGGTGAGGCCGACCTAGTAAATTTTAGATAAAAATATTAAATTATCTCATCAACACCAAGAATTTGTTCCGATATTTCACACTGTGTGTGGGCGCAAATGGGTACGATGTTGGACAATCTCATATTGATCAGGATTGTGACGAGATGCTGGTTCAAAGAGGTGAACTACAGCACTCAGCGACCGAGTCTCTCTCCCGTCAAATCCGACACAGTATGAGCATGGCTATCATGCAGTAGACGTCAGACAGTGGAATATCATCATATAAAATATGGCAAAATAATGAAAAGCCGTTCTGGGGTAACCCTTAGATTGGGAAAAGGTTTAGATGGTGTTAATAGGCATGCCTATAGTCGAGCCAAGCACTTAGTTGACTATTTCTAGACATTTTGAACCTTGGAATTTCTTCCACTATCAGACCGCAGTGTGTTTGTTGTAAGATCGAACATATTTCTCGGCTTCCATCGCATATATTGGATGGCGGTCCAGTTGCTAAAATAATTGGTATACACACCGGATGTCGTGAGCTGCTTGAACAGATTGCAAAATTATCATTTTTGGCCACTCTCTGGTGAATGGCGATCACAAAACTTGCACTTGTGTGAACTTCTGCACTAGAAGCTATCCGCCGTCAAATATACTACTCCATCTAGTGAAGTGTTACCAACATCAATTTCCGTTTTGACGCCAATATTTCATTAACATTTGACCTAAAAATCAGTTTCGATTACAATTTCAATTTCGTTGAAATATAAAACTCCATCATAATTATTTGATAAACCTGGTATTTATTTGAATACTACACCCTTTTTATGTTATTAGCATATTTACATAAATTAATAATTGACAGCAAAAGCGTATGTAATACGCGGTAAATTCCATAAATTGATTACTCAAAAACTTATGAACTGATATGCAAATATACTTCAGATGCAATTATCCTTGTTAATTGATTGTAATGCCGTTGATATCCTTGTATATTTGTGTGTATTTTTAAAAATAAAAGTAATACTGCAAATTGGCAGACCCTGCTGGAAACTTTACGTGCACCGAACTGGGGCGTTTTCTTCAGTTATGTTTAGAAACACTAATGGAACTCTACGATTTAAAAGAGTTTATATTTTCAATTTGATTTTGACTAGAAGCGTTATGAATATCTTATATATAAATAGGTAAACATGTTTTCTTTACATACCTAGGAAAGTTTAGTATGTAGAAAAAGAAAAAGATAAAAGCAAAGTTTAAAATAAAAACAAAGAAAACTAAAAATAAAGACGAAATGGAAGGTAAATTTTAATACTAATAGAAAGACAAAGGTGAGGATGAATTTGTAGGTGAAGAATAAATTTAAGATATAGATAAGGATAAAGGGAAAGTAAGAGATAAATATAAAAGTGAAAAGATAAATATAAAAGTGAAAAAATAAATGTTAAGATAAAAATAAAAATAAAAATACGATATATGAAGATAGATATAGAGAAAGTGACAGAGATAAAGATAGAGACAAAGAAAAAGATAAAACTGAAGAATGAGAAAGTTATGGTATGTTATGTTATGCTATATTATGTTGTGTTATGTTAAGCTATGTTATGTTTTATTATGTTACGTTCACTTATAATATTTTATGTTACTTTGCTCATCGCATTTCACTTCAACTTACGAAAGCTCACTTCAAATCACCTCAACCTCCCGTAGCTCACCTCAACTAACCTCAGATCAACTCCTCGCAGTTCACCTCAAATCACCTTAACCTCGTCCCAACTCACCTTATCTCACCTTAGTTCAACTCACCCTAACTTCCCTTACCTTATCTAAAAACTCACTCCACTTCAATTCACTTCACCTTAATCAAGCTCATCTCAGCTGAACTCACCTTAATTTTAGTGGTTGAATTTCAACCGCTGTGCGAATATTGGTATAATTTAAAAGTCTGCTTGCAGCCTTTTCCAAAATGCATCATAATCTGAAAGCAAATAGTGGATATAACTGAATGGTTACTCTCATGCGACCAGAAAAGTTTAACTATCTACTACTTCATATTTTCCCTACCGGATTGGAATAAATTTATCTGTGTATATATATATATATATGTATGCATAAATTAATAGGTTTGTCAGTTTATTGAATTTTTGCAATTTAAACAATGTAACATTATTTCATTATGCAAATTTGAGTTTGCAAGTGAAGCAGAACAAAGCAGCAAAACGAGAAATTAAAATTTAAAAAATCCGAAAAGAAAAAAATCCAAACATGCGTACCCAGCAACATTCATACATATGTACGC
>NW_023463243.1:0-14789 GCF_013731165.1 Rhagoletis pomonella | reverse complement strand
AAAAAATGGCTAAATAAACAATTTGGTATTATTATTGGGAATCTCCTGCAGATAAACAGAGTTTTCTGGTAGAAAAATATTGATTTTTAACTATTCTATACCATTTCTACGAAAAGTTGTTTTTCCCCATATAAAATACATGGAAAACTTTCGCCGCTTTGAGTGACCTCTAAATTTATTTCAAAATATAAAAATAAGGGTATATTTTTTCGGTATAGAACATTCCTATGGGGTGAGAGCATAAAAATTCCAACTTTACTTTTTCACATGCATTTTTGGACCACCCTAATGTATATACACAACAGCGGATATACAAGTTGAAGTTGATTACACTGGTTTACAGCAAAAATGTTCTATGGATTCCACTATCCAATTCCTATGTAGAATTGCTCGGTGATTCCGAAAATCGAGTAATTTTTTTTTTCTATGGATACGTTTTCGAGATATTTGCAATTTACCGTTATTCATTTTGAAGCAAGAATTGGTTCCTTTTAATCACGTACGAAAGAATGTTACCCATACGCCGCGTACACCTAAGTAACACGCTTTTCTGCTCATATTTCATATAAAAAATCTTTCATTAGACCACTCATTATTTCGTATTTATCCATCGATTTGCTTCATCAGTAACTTGATTTTTTTTATGTAACAGAACAGGCTTTAGTACAAATGCAAAAATTTGGCACAGAACCTGTTATTTTTTTAAATTTTCTTCTGTTAAAGTGTGATTTTTTTCATTTTTTCGTTAAAAACACAAAAAAAGCTGGAACGATTAATTTGTCAGAAACTATAAGTCCTATCGGAAAGTGATGTATATACGGTTTATGGAGAATTCGTTCGTAAGATATACGTGATTAAAAGGAACCAACTTCGGCTTTAAGCTGAATAACGGTAAAATGCAAATATCTCGAAAACGTATCCATAGAAACAAAATTAACTCGATTTTCGGAATCACCGTAGAATTACATATAAATTAGATAACGGCGTCTGGAGAACAAAAACCAAATTAAAATTTGTGATCCAGTGTTATCAAGCCACCCTCAACTGAAAGCACTCGAACTTGAACTCAACGCGCAATAAAAGAAATTTTTAACAATTTTTGAATCTGCTTTCATTTCGCCAGTGAAGTTTTAAACAAAACAGGAAAATACAGCTTCTTCGAGAATACAACACTTTATAAGTTTTTTACTCCAAAAGTCCATACATATGTATTGTACAAACGAAGTCCAGTTTTCATACCTGCATTGAAAGCAGTGCTTTCCCAACAAACACTAGAACAAAAATTTTTAAACGTTTGAGAAAATCGTGTTTCTCAATTTGATTTTCAGCATTGCTTATCATTTGAAATTAATAATTTTGTCAAACTTTTCCCAAACATTGTTTATCAATTTAAGAACGGTTTGAGAATCATTTGTTAACATTCCGTTCCGTTTCATCTGTGTCAATATGGCACAGATGTCGCAAGTCCATGGGTAGTCTGCTACATCAGTCGCAAAATGGCTCTTCGACCATGCGGTCGCTGTTATTCGCAATTTGTCTAATTTCAAAACAAACTAAGCAACCAATTTTTTACATCAACCGTATTTTTCTTTGTTAAACTAACTGAATAAATAAGCTATTAAATAAACTGTTAAACTGCATAAACAAAAATTACTGTCCTATAAAAACTCTCTTACGTGTACCATTGGCAACACTATACCAGTATTTCGATGCGAGTAACGGGATTTCATTTCGTTCCGCTCCACTTACGTTTGAGAGAAAGTTGAGAATTCAACATTTCTCAATTTGAAAATAAAGAAAATTTTCATTACAAAAAATTATCTTTTAGTTTGTGAACGCTATCAACAGTTATTTGAGATGCATTTGGGAATTAACGTTTGAGATTTGAGAAAAGGACTGATTCTCAAATGCACCTCAAATTGAGATTTAGCAAAAATGTTTATTGGGTTCTGCCATTCTCTTTCTTTGACTTCCTTTTCTATTGTGTGAAAAGAAGTGAAACGAGTTCTGTTCAAAATGTTCAGCATTAAATGTATAAATTCAAGCGCAAAGGCGTGAACCGGTAATTGCAGCGCATGGCTTTGCTAGCGTGACGTAGCCGGTGACGGGACTTGATGAAGTTGCCAATCATTTTTTTTCATTTTCTATTGAATAATTATTTAAATTGCGGTGGTGTATTTTTGTATAAATGTATGTAATTATATATCCCTGATATTGATTTATTTTGCAAGAGAAACGATTTCAATTAGGCAAGGAATTGTAATATTGTTGTCCCAAGGAGCTTTTTCGCTTTTCGTGAACCGTTTTGATAAAATCTAGGAATGCTATTAGACTAAATGCATGCTATTAGACTCTGTCACTCCGCAAACTCTGACCAGCTTCCACGATGTGTGAAACTCTCACCAACTTCTACGAAGTTTCAGGATGCTTAGACAACACAACTCTGCCACTTATTCTTTAGAACAAGTTTTCTATACGAATCCCTACTAGGAACGTTTGGAAAGATACCTAATTCCATCTTGGAACTTCAAGATAGCTCTATAGCCGGGCACTTGCTAAGCTTTTTAAGCTTTCGGTGAAAAAAGGCTTATTCTGGCCATCCCCAGTGTATAGCCATCTAGGCACCTAATGCATTACTCAATTTACCACCCCAGATTTATTACTTTTGGATGCCGACTCAAAACCTCACATACTGAAATCTTTAAATCGCGATCCAAATAATTATGACCTAGAATGGTAGGAGCATATTAACTAAATAGGTTAGGGGTATGTATTAGATATGCCTTTTGAATCATGTGAACCGAAAGTTGCTGAAAGGTTTGTTATATCCATAATACTTACGGATGAATCTAAATTCAGAACCCTGCTCGGGAGCCGCGATATTTTCAGAGTAGGATAACGTCTATCCTTAGAGAAGAACGTAACTGTCCTTCAAGTTGAAGTGTTTGTGATACTTAGTCATGGCCATGAACTGTAGGAATATTCACCAAATTGAGCAAACGACCTGGCGCGCGGTCAAAAGAGCTGGACCGTAATCGCGGCATTCGTGATGGAATGATTATTCGTTTCGCATCGAGTCGAATAAAATGACCGCTGTTTTCTCCCCAAATACTATTTATATTGACGAAGTGATCTCAAGATCAAATTTCGATACGAGTTACGGTCGATAGCGAGTGCCGCGATTCGAGCCCCGAGTAACTCAAAGCAGAGAAAGTGGTCAAAGTTTTTGCTTGAGCTAATCAGTTCTTTTGCCCGAGTGCCAGGTCACTTATTCAATTTGGTTAATACCCCTATTGTGGGCAAACGAGTTTGTATGGGGTTGTATGGGGACATCCATACCTCGAAAATTATTTCAGATTTAATTTCCACGCTGATCCAAAAGAGTTGCCCAACTTCCATGACAAATAAATATAAATATTTTGAGTGTTGACGTGTCAAATGAAAGCTTTTGGCTCTTTCTGATTGGCTGAAGCAGAAAGCTTTCTGATACAACTCTGCGCTGTACAGGTTTCCACACGAGTTAAGTGACTTAACTGGTTCGATTTCCAACAACAATTGCATGCGATTTAACTTGTTTATAAACACGTTTTGTTCACTTAACTGGTTCAAGTCCATTTAACATGTGTTAACTGTAATCCTATAAGACATAGCCTCGTATTCTTAAGACTTACGCGTAGTGCAAACATATTTACAGGTATTTCCTTATAGCTTGAGAGATATGTGCATATGCATGTAGAATTGTTGATCAGAATGAAGATGTAGGACACGAAAATGTACCTGCAAGTAAACCAATAAAAAATGTATGTAAGTAGATACCTATGTATGTATGTACATATATGTACCTATATGTATGTAGTAGTATATAAATATTTATTTTATAAATCCAGAAGCGCTTTTGTATGTGATAAATGATAGAGATGATACCTTTTGGGAAAGTTGTAACTTATAAGGCTAAAGAACTGCATAGGGTGGGGGCAGCTGTAACACTAGTCTTTGAAGAATCACGCCTAAACTACTAAAAGCACTTTCACAACAATACTAAGACTTACGATGGAAAACTGTTCAGGACTTAGAAGTGCACGGAACATACATAGCGAGCTTGCATATCGAGCCCTAACCGCCAAAAGGACGTAAGCTACATTTCTTTTCAAAATTTTCTTTTTGATACAGTAATGTTCCTAAAGCATCTAGATGCATTTCTGCATCAAAAAGAAAATTTTGAAAAAAATATCGCTTATGTCTTTTTGGCGGTTAGGGCTCGATATATTATGCATATGTACATCAAACAAATTTGAAGATACGTATGTACATTTACGAAAAATTATAAAGAAACTCGCATAGAAAACATATTTCGGCCATAATTTTTCCGTGTACTTCTTCATATATATACAGACATATGTATCTGTGCCGTTCAATTAAAGTAGCTTAAATGACTTTAGAAGGTTTGACAGATATGTACATATTTCGGTGTATTCGTCTCTTTAGAATCAGCTATTTTATTTGAACAGAATAAAATCAACATAGAAATATTTCTCACTTTTTGCTTTGAGAAACTGTCCGTGCTTATTTAAGAAGATTTTGGATAACACAAATTTCCCTCCAAGCGATCCGTGAGACTACTCGTATTTTTAGCTACGAGTGGCTGTACTCGCATTGGCTGGGGTCCATTAGACCGGCGAGGCAAATGCAGCGGAATTGAAAAAACAAAAAACAATTGGATAATTTTGAACAAATTGTTTGCTATTTAATTACCAAATACTATAATTTCTAACCAGTACCCATATCCCCTAACCAGTATTTACATATGTCCGCTGACATGTCCTAATTATACAAAAGAAACTTTTAGAGCGCAAAATTGTTGACTCTGTGAATACTTTCTGAATGATAAATCCCAAAAAAAACATCCGAAAAAAGGTTTTCTTCAAAAAACAATACAATTATTTTGGTATGACTTAGAAAACAATGGTTTAGGAAGAATAGATAAAGTTTTAGTTTATTACCAAATACTTGGTAAGGTAGTCTCTCTTCACTGCGTGTGTAGTATTCGTCGCAAGGTCCCATTGCCTTCTTATCTTCTCGTATCCATTGCATATCTTGGGTGGCGGTGATGTCTGTGTTTGCGCTAATAAGGACATCAACTAGCCTAGGGGAGGCAACTTCCTCATTAATGGATCAGACATTCCACGTGCATGTCCTCAAATAATAGCCATTAAAACGTTTGTGGTAGTCGTGGATAAAAGTAGGTCTCATCCCGCCGTGTTGAAGCTTTTCAATGGAAGGGGCTATTACGTAGAGGGTTACCAACCCTACACACAAACAGACTCTTAGACATTTAAACCGAATTCGTCGGAATTGCACCACCTGGGTAGGTTATCATATGTCGCACATGAGTTGCTTACGTTGTCCACAGTGCGCGAAGGGGCTAAGTAAACGTCCACAGTAGGAATTGAATATAGTCGTGCAACTACGATTGCATACCCAGAAGCTCTACTATACTACTTACATCGACACCCCTTGGAAAAGTTTAGGTATCGACTGCACTGCTGACTAACAATCACGCGACTGTCGATCATTTTCGTATTCAGCCAAATCTAAATACTATGGTATGCCAAGCCTTGCTTAGAAGACTGTGTATTTGCTATTTTGGCACAGAAGCCAAACGCTACCAACTAACAACAAGTAGGTATGCGGCTGCAAGCAGCAAATTACGCATGACTTCAAGATCACTTCATGGACGCAGACCGAAAACAAACAATAACAGAAGCTGTATGGCATTTGTAAATCCCAGAAAATGTAAGCAAACAAACCTGAGAATACAAGTGCAGCATTGCAAGTCTAGGCGAAGAACCAGCGTAACAATCTATTGTACATTTGAACTCGGCATTGCGTGTGCATTTTTGCGTTCATTAGCCATGATAAATCTGTCAACCGGTTCCTTAGGCACGTTTTCGAAGACCAGATGGACAAGCGCATAATAAACTGAGAGACAGATAGACAAGTGGACAGACGACCGTCGAAATGTGGTGGTGTGACTACTGCACCAGTAATCTTAAGCCTTAGGTATAAATTATTGAAATGGAATGAAAAATTAAAAAATAAATACATAAAAACTTACATAGTCACTTAACTAAACAAGTGTACTTAAATATGGGAAACTTGTTTGCTTAAGGGCAGATAAACATTTATAAATAAGTATGCAAGTACATACATATGTATGTTTTTATTATTATGTATGTTTGTACATACATTCATATCCATGCCAAGATATTGCCAAAACGTAAGAGCGACCGCAAGAGGCCAACGACGCTTGATTAAGCCAACGGCAGTTTTATTACCAAAAGCGCGTTCGTGGAGTGCGGGACAGTTCGAGTTCGTTGCCAATGTTAGGAATTGTGCGCGTAGGGCGATGAACCAGAGAAAACGCATCGAAAAGTACAAAAATGCAAAAGAAAGGAGTTAAAAGAATAGCAAAGCATAAGATTACAAACATTCGACACGCAAAAGAAAGAAAGAAGCGGCGTTTGTAATTTGATCTTGACATTCTCGGCTTCGACACCACTTGAATAGCACGTCTTCGGTTTCAAGCGCGTAGTACAGGCAAAGATTGAATTTCGAAATTAAACAAACACAAGCAGTTAAGTATAAGGAGTTGGGGAAATTAAAAGTCTAACCTACGACAGTTTCGAAGAAAGAAAAATTAAGTTCCTTGCGTGTCCAAAATGAACGAAACGCTCTATTGGCTACTGCGATTTTTAATTTTAGCAGTTGTGCTGGTGCCGCTAAGTTATGCGCAGCAGTCGCCACAGGAGCAGCAACAGCATATACAGCAAGTGCTCGGCATCGGTTTGGATAATCTTCTGCTGCACGCGCTCTACAACGACGGTAAGTGGCGCTGTAGTTTAATGAAAGGTTGAGTTGTTAATTAATTGATTAAGTGTTTACTTACACCGCACAGCTCCGCGCCAAAATGCCACATACGACTTCATCATTGTCGGTGCCGGACCAGCTGGTTGCGTGCTCGCCAATCGGCTCTCAGAGAATCCCAACTGGACAGTGTATCTGATCGAAGCAGGTGGCGTGGAAGGCATTTTTCATCAGGTGCCTGTACTTTCCGCCTTTCTGCAGGGCACTCACTCCAACTGGGGCTACAAATCGACGCCACAGAAACGCGCCTGCTATGGCATGTACAACAACGAATGCTTCTTACCCCGTGGCAAGGTGTTAGGCGGCACTAGCTCCATCAACTACATGATCTACAACCGCGGAAATAAACGCGACTTTGATCGTTGGGCCGCAGCGGGCAATAAGGGCTGGTCATACGATGAGGTCTTGCCTTACTTTCTCAAATCGGAAAATGCCAACTTGGTTGGGTTAGAGAATTCGCCCTATCATAATAATTCCGGTCCGTTGAGCGTCGAGGATGTCCAATTTCGCACGCCAGCAGTGCATGCGTTTGTAAAAGGCGCACAGCAAGCTGGATACCCGCGGACTGACTACAACGGCGAATCGCAGATAGGCGTATCCTACGTACAAGCTAACACGCTGCGCGGTCGGCGGCATAGCGCATACCGCGCATACATCGAACCGATACGGTATCAGCGCAAGAATCTCCGCATCGTCACAATGACGCGTGTAACCCGCGTGCTAATAGATCCAGTCACAAAGCGCGCAACTGGCGTAGAACTCGTGTACCGCAATAAATACTATAAGGTACGCGCGCGCAAGGAGGTCATACTTTCGGCTGGCGCCTTCAATTCACCGCAACTCTTGATGTTATCTGGCGTTGGACCTGCAGACAATCTCAAAGCTATCGGCGTCCCAATAGTGAAAGAATTGCCCGTAGGCAAACTACTCTACGATCATATGTGCCACTTCGGTCCAACATTTTCCGTGAACACCACTAGAGAATTACTCGATGTTGCTTATTTGAATCCGCGCATGGTGAAATCATTCTTGCTTGGCGATCCCAGTACTATGCTCTCCTCAATTGGCGGCGTGGAAGCGCTCGCGTTCCTGAAGGTGCCAAGCTCTAAGCAACCTGCGGATATGCCCGATGTCGAGATCATCACGGTGGCCGGCAGCTTAGCTGCAGATCAGGGTAGTGCTCTTAAGAAGGGTGCCAATTTCAAAGACGAACTATACGACAAAGTCTATCGTCCGTTGGCGGTCTCACAACAGGATCATTTTAGTTTTCTAATAATGCAATTTCATCCGAAATCTGTAGGACACCTTTGGCTGCATAACAGAGATCCATTTGAGTGGCCGCGCATAAACCCTAAGTACTACTACAACAAAGACGATGTGCAATTCATGCTGGAAGGCATCAAAGAGGCAATACGCATCACTCAAACACCGGCTATGCAGAGATTGGGTACGCGTATACATGATATTCCGTTGCCTGGTTGTGAACAGCACACCTTCGGGACTGACGCCTACTGGCGCTGCTCCATACGCACGCTATCGTACACGCTCCACCACCAGGTGGCTACCTGTCGCATGGGCCCTGAAAGTGATCCCACCACCGTTGTTAACGCCGAGTTAAAAGTACACGGCATAGAGGGCTTGCGAGTAGTGGACACAAGCATCATTCCATTCCCGCCGACGGCGCACACCAATGCGGCATCGCTTATGATCGGAGAAAAAGCAGCGGATATGATACGCGGCGATTGGCAGTGAAAGTGAAATAGTAAAAGTTAAGAATAGAGGTAAATAAAATAAAGTTAACATTGCTTTGCATTAAGTACTGAATTTAGGTTAAGTGTCTCCTAGTTCGAATGGAAGAAAATAACGGAACATGAGGAAAGTGAAATAAGTATAAAAAACAACTTAATAAAATCAATAATCATGTAAATATTTAAAACTGGTATATGAATCTAAAGTTCTCCAACGAAGCAAGAAGTAAAACGCACAAAAACGTTTGAACAAGATCGGTACATCTATGCGCTTATGTATATGTAAATGTATTTGTGTACATGGGTATGTGTAGTTTACATGAATGCGAAGTCTTAAGTTAAACCTAATTGTGTATGGAAATTAAATGAGCACTCAGGAGCGGCGCAAAAAATTAAGGTCAAAAGCCAATTTCGAGTTCGTATGAGCATAGTGACGTAAATGTTTCTATGAATGTACAGTGGTCGAAAAAATTATAGCCGCACCACATTTTGACAAGTTTTATTTTGTAAAAATACTACAGTTCGCTCTTTAACAAAACCCGTGTAAGTCCAATTTTCAAACTTTGTGCAATATTTAAAAAAAATCAACAAACTTTCGTAAAAATTTCGGACTTTTTTATTAGATTTCCAAGAAAGATTCTGTGCATGCAGTTTCGTGGCCCATGGAATTCTAGTAGAACAAAGTACAAGTTTCAAATGGCTAAAAATTACGGTTGATTTTTTTGAATTTTTTTTTGTCCCATTTGCTTCCATATAACGAAAACACACAATTTATTTTATATGGAAGAAAACCGAAACATCCTGGACAAAAAAAATTCTAACTTTTTTAATTAGATTTCCTAGAAAGATTCTGAGTATGCAGTTTGGTAGACTGGACAAAAAAAATCTGCACTTCACAGATGCTCTTTCATAATTCGGAGATACAAAACAAAAATTTTTAAAATAATTTTAACCCGTTGCCGCTGACGGGATTAGCAAATAACAGCAAGCATCTCTACATACTCAGTTACAGCCGCTTTATAAATTTGTCTCCAACTGTTCAACTTCAATTTTTTTTCGTCGTTAGATTCGGTTCTGCACTTTAGAGAGGCTTTTTCGTAATTAAGAAAAACCAAAAACAGAATAAAATAATAAAAACTTATGTGTTGCGCTGACGGCATTTGTACCCTCGAACCTGCTGGAAGTCAACATATAACAGCAAGCACCTCTGCACGTTCAGCCACAGCCAGACGTACCAAGTTGTTTTCAAATGTTCAACTAGAATCACATTTCTTACAATCGCTGCATTAACCATGAAAACACCAAACAATAACTTGGTTGAAAAAATACCTTGAAGCACTTTGAACCAATTTGCACAAATAAGAAAAAAAATTAGCTGCGTCTTCTAGAGGCTCTCGTGTAAAGTTTTTTTAAGTTTCTTCCGTTAATCCGTAAACAATGGCTGCAGACGTGTAACATTTACGAAGAAAACTTACTCAGATTTCCCTTTGTGTGTGCAATACATTTTGCTAGTGTTGGGCAGTATCGATACCAAAAGTACTCAGAACTCGATTCTCAAAAGGATCGACAGCACCCGATTTTTAAAAGTATCGATACTGAGTACTCCAAAGAACTAAAAACAATTGGTATCAATATTCATTCAACGTATGTAATTTTAAAATGACATTAGCTCATATTTTTGTATAAAAATAATATTTTGTCGAGGTTTTCACCAAGCAGTCGTGTACGTCTTTCTTCCAGAATTCTGCCTGACACAGAAAAAACTCGTTCACCAGTTGCTGAGCTAGCTGATATGTTTAAAAATTGCTTTGAAAGACTTGACGAAAGAAGGTGCAAATCTTTAGCTTTCTCCAAAAATTTTAAAACATCGTCATAACTTTTGTTTTCCGATTTTTGCAAATAAATCTGTATTTCCGTATTAATTTTTTCAAAAACTGTCTCTGCAAAGATGGGGTGCAATAACACCATACGCATTAACGCCATATGGTCTTATTTCCATTTTGTTTTGGAAATAAAACCATATGGCGTTATTTCCAATCCAGAAGTGAAATAAAGTCATATTCAAATTTGTGCAAATGAGTAATAAAGCCATATTCGGAAATGACACTCTCAAGGCGAATTAATAAGGCGGTGTTACCGGCGAATCTGAATTTTTCGCCGTAGAGAACATTACGTCCAAATGATGTGTTTGTTGATTTATATCGTCGTTTAACGTACAAAACCGCGTTTCGTCATTCTGCAAAACCGCGTAACTGACATTGGCTGCCAAAAATTGGATTTGCTCACATAAGCTCTTGGCTCAATTCTTATCCATTCGTCCTGAAATATACTAGCCAGAAATGCGATTGCTTTATAAAAAAGAGAACCATTATGAAATATGAGTGTTTTTATGCTCTAGAAAATAATTTCTACAACTTCACATACGCGGTTTTGCATTTCGCTGATACGCGGTTTTGCATTTTGTTGATACGCGGTCTTGCATTTTGTTGATACGCGGTTTTGCACTTTAAACGACGATATGTAAAGTGTTGTTGAAATTCTAATTAATATTTTTTGTTCCATTCTGAATAAGGTTTTTTGTTCGATTCTGTTAACGTAAAATATGTGTGTGTACAAGCTCTCACCAGTTGTCGATACTGAATTAAATTGAGGCAAAAATGAAAAATATTTGAAATTGATACTGAATTATTTAAATTGATACAAATTATTACTAATAAAATTAAATAAATAATTATTTAATATTTCCGGATTTATTGGATATTGAAAAATAAATATATGTACTTAGGTAAGTTTTAATTTTGCGAGTGCATAATTTGGCGGGTGCACATTTGCTGGCTCCCCGCACCGCGCCGCGCCACGCCGCGCCACGCCGCACCCGGTCGCGCCGCACTCATGACCATAATGGCTTTATTTCCATTTCCAGTTGGAAATAAGGCTATATCGAAATTATGGCTTTATTTCCAATCGCAAAGCGAAATAAAACCATTATGGCCTTATTGCGTATGGTGTTATTGCACCCCACCTTCTGCAAATTCGTTTGTTGCATCTTTAAATTCGTCAAAAGTTGCACGGGTTTTTGCTCTATTCGAGGTAGAAGGAATGTCTTCATCCAGAATTTGGAAATTGTGCTGAGGGCGAGCGCTCTTTTCTTCAAGTACATTTCTACCTAAGTTATCTTCAAGCATTGTATTTACTGTCCCTATTATATGTTCGCGCTGTTCTGCAGATAAAAACTTAAACTTTTTTTTAGTTTTTTGTACCACAGAACTAGGCGTGGGTAACGGCGCAAATTTTTTGGCGCTGAAACACTAACTCCAGCGCCACTGTTGGAATCAGCACAGCGTGTTGGCGCAATTGCGCCACTTCAGGCTAAAGCTCATTTCTTTTATTGCTGCACGCTACACCAAAGTGAATTAATACAAGGTGATATCGGTTGAGAAAAAACTCCAGTATACCCAAGTTCAAAACCCATAAATACAACAAACCCATCATTTTCACATTCAGAAGGACCGCGACCAATTCTAGCGACACCACCTTGTATAAATTCGCCTTGTGCTGCACATTTTACAAGAGACACTTCTATTTCGGGTGTTCTTTGCTGGTTCTTTGCGACACCCGGCGTTGTCAGTGTTCCGGTGTTGAACTAAGGTGAATTAAGACAAGGTGGTATCGATTGGGCAAAAACAACTTAAGTATACCCAAGTTCAAAACCCAAAAATACAACAAACACATAATTTTCACATTCGGAAGGATCGCGGCTAATTTTAGCAACACCACATTTTAAAAATTCGCCTTGTGCTGCACATTTTACAAGTGCCAATTCTCTTTTGTGTGTTCTTTGCTGGTACTTTGCGCCGCCCGGTGTTGTCAGTGTTCCGGTAAGAGCGCAATGGCGCGGCGCCGCACTGTGTTACCCACGGCTAAGGGCTTTGCAAGACTCATAGAATACCCCTTATAGAAAGCCAACGCACATTTCCTGAAGTGATATCTCTTTATTAGTTGTTTATTATTTATTTCACAATTAAAAAAATTATATTTATTTCCAATTATTTGTCTTTGATTTATAGTATGTTCACGTTGAGCCATTAACTCGAGTTTATTGAGCATTTTGGAGTTAAACGTTAAACACTACTCGTTAACTCGGAATTTGCCATACAAATAATTTTCGTTTAACTCTCCTCAAACACCACTTTTATTTAAAGTTAAAGCGAATGCAACCCTGTTTTACCGACTTTGGTTAGTGTCTTTGATGATCCAAACCTGCAACCAACTTGTCGACAGTTAGCCTGTTCCCGTACTGCAGGATTTTATCAGAAATAGTACGAGGTCGTTCCGTGCACATGAGTGTAGAATATCAACAATCTAGCTATGCAAAAACCAAAAATGTGACTCGATAGAGCTTTTGAGCTGATTTCAACCCTACCAAAATTATGGGGCATCAGTAAAATGTAAAGAAGGTATCAAGGTTAAAGTTAATTTTTTTGATTTTTTTTTAAATATTAATATCTTCTGAAAATCATAGCTCATCAAAAAACTAATAACTTAAAAATAAAGTTAATTATGGGGTCTTTCACTTGGTGTACATAATTGCTTCCTTTTTTTAATTTTTAAACCAGAAATACTAATAACACAATATATATAAATATTTTCTTTTAAATGGCGTTTATTTCAAATTTGTTTTAAAAAGGTGTATACTATATACGTCGCGTAAAAGGTATTTAATTTATTTTTAAATTAGTATCAATACTTTTGTGCTGGGTCAAATAGTTTCCGATATTGTACATATGTAATTATAAAAAATTTAAAAGTTGAACTTTAACCTCTTTTATTGGCTTTGGTTTTTATTTGTGTCCAATAATCTTGGTATGGCTGATATCAGCATGAAGAGTTCTATCGAGGCAAATTTTTTCTTCGGCTACTCCGGACTATTTCTGTCTAAACCCTGGAGTACGGGCACAGGCTAAATGTGAATAAGAAAAAATAAACAAACAAATATCAAATTAAACTCTATGCTTATTAAACACCCCAATGGGAACACTTGACAGTTGTTCATAAACTCAAAACGTTATACCCGAGTTAATATTTCAACATGAGCATTGTATTACTTTGTTAGGTAATAAGGTACAATACTTTTTAACCGACTTCCAAAAAAGGAGGAGATTATCAGTTCGTCGGAGTATTTTTTTTTATACCCGAGCGCACTTGTGCACAAGGGTATATTAATTTTGTTCACATAACGGTTGTTTGTAACAGCCAAAACGAATCGAGATAGATATAGACAAATGTATACATAAATGCTCAGAATGAATAGAGAAGTCGATTAAGCCATGTCTGTCTGTTCGTCTGTCCGTCCGTCCGTGTACACGATAACTCGAGCAGAAATGTAGATATCTCAACATTTGGTATGTACGTTTCCATTAATCCAAGATAGGTTGGTATTGAAAATGGGCGAAATCGGACTGTAACCACGCCCACTTCCCATATAACGGTCATTTCCAGAAATACGAAACTGCGATATTTTAGTAACTACTGAAGATAATTCACTCAAAATTGATATTTACAATAATTTTCAGACGAAAAATTAGAATATTATACATTTTTGGAAAATGGGCGTACCCACGCCCACTTATGGTTACATGTGTATATCTTGGTAACCGCTGCACCAATTTCTTCCAAACTTGGCACAGTTGTTGGCACACATATTGAAATCGGACTAAAATTACGGCCACTTTTCATATAATGGTAAATTTCAGAAATGCTTGAAACTGCAATATTTCGAAATTTAAGGACGCTAATTTACTGAAAACTGATACACCCCGGCTTACCATCTAGCGGTAGCTTTCGGAAAGGTGAAAAAACATATATTTAATACTTGCGCCGGGTATTTAATGTTCGGCTCCACCCGAACTTAGACTTTCTTACTTGTTTTTTTTTTTATGTATGTTACCGCATAACTTTGGACCACGTCAACCGATTTCGATAATTCTTTTTGCATCGGAAAGGTAGTGATCATTGGATCATGAAATATATATAGATATATATATTTTTTTTTAAGTCGGTTTTTTTTTGCTAAAAATTACTTGTAGAAGTAAAATGTTCAATATGTACTTTCGATTT
>NW_023463242.1:2339-14790 GCF_013731165.1 Rhagoletis pomonella | reverse complement strand
ACACGTCTTTCTTCGCCGAAGTTTTTCTTAAGCGCCTTTTTTCGTAACATTTTTTGTATGCGTCTTTTTTCTTCTTCGAAACACTAGCGTGCCCTTATTCGTGTCTAGTGACGATATGCTTTACCGCAATCAATATTAAAATTAATGTTAATCAAATTTTTTTTTTAATAGTGAATAATAGTAGAAAAAAACTCTTTCTGGGAATGCCGTAGTTGCAGGAATAGAGAGCAGAAACGAAATAATTTTAAGTGAATTTGGTAATTAATTGCTATTTTTGAGCTCTGGTTCTATTAATAAACTCACTATGACCTCTTATTTTAAAGAACATTTCTTTTAATATTGTAATTTCAGTATAAAAGTCGTCCATTTTACTACACATTTTTTCTTGCGCAAATTAATGAAATCATTTATATTTATAATCGAAGAAATATAGTATTTTTGCGTACTATAGTTTTTCCAACAGTATATAGTACGCAGACCGGAAAAACAGTACAATACTTAAGGTGGCCAGATTTCTCTGGCCAAAAATCGAGACATTTCTAAAGCATCGTATCCTAACCCACAATTTTGTTTTCAGAGTAAAAAGGCATAACATCTTTTAATACAGTTTTATTTAAAACAAACCAAAGAGAATTACTTGAAAAATTATCGCAAAAATGTAATCATACAATATATACAGTGGCGAAAATGTAAATAGCGAAAAAAAATTTAAGCAAGTTTTGGCTCCTTTTCTTTATTTAAAAAGCTATCTAAAAGACATGTAAATCAAAATTTAAAACTTTGTAGAACATTTATAAAAATTTGACGATTTTTTACAAACGTTGATCAAAATTTCAAGATTTTAATCAGATTTTCTAGAATTTTTTTGAGTATGCAGTTTTCTAGCCCATTATACTTTTTTTAAAGTGCAATTTTGAAAGAGCTTGGACTTAGCATTGATTTTTGGCAATTTTTTGTTCTCGCATATTATTCCACACAAAGTATGTTCAAACATTTTTTTTATAGAGAAAGTGAGCGACAAAAAAAAAATTACAAAAACCCACGGTAAGTCTTAGCTCGTAAAATTTTTACGATTAAATGAATGGGCTACAAAACTGCATACTCTGAATGAGCTCACAATTTAGACGAAACCTTGTCGAATTTTGTTAATTTTTGTACAAAGGGTGAAATTTTGACTTACATGTTCTTTGTTAGATAACAAGCTGTACTTTCATAAAAAAGTAATAAACATTAAATATTCGCCAAATAAACATAAAATTTTCGACACTGTACCTAAAAATTAGATTTTTCATATCCATAATTATTAGTATTATTTTTTATAATTTCCCTAAATTCAAATTAGAATCGTTTCATAAAAAAAAACAACAAATAATTGTACAAGTAATTTTTAAGCAAAAAAGAAAACCGAGTTTGATTCTCATATAAAAATTCAAAAGTACCGTAAATTTCTGAATGATCCAATGAACTAGTATGGGAGCAAGGGTTGCCAACCGTACTATAAAATATAGTATTGTACTATTTTTTGGGTCTCCGTACTATATACTGTTGGAAAAAATATAGTATGCAAAATACTATATTTCTTCAATTATAAATATAAACATATTTCAGTCTATTATAAGAGAGAAATGTTGCAACATTTTTAAAAATACTTAGAAAGATTTGCCAAATTTACTTAAAATTATTTCGCTTATGCTCTCTATTCCTGCAACTTCGGCATTCACAGAAAGAGTATTTTCTATTAAGGTTTCGAAATGGTGAGATGAGAGAAATAAAGCGAATATCTCACTAATAAAAAATGGACTTTTGATTTATATTAATTTAAATATTGATAGCGATAAAGCATATGATACTTTCAAAGAAATATATTTTTTTATATAGGAAATGCATAAGAAAGAAAAGAGATGTACACCTAAAAAGCTTTTTTACTTTTTCTCAAAAAAAAACTATATATATTTGAAGTGTACTATATTTTTTCAGATTTTTTGAAAATTTTTTGAAAAAGTACTATCAATTTCTTAGAAAATGTTGGCAACCCTAATAGGACCACCTCTGATGTGTTACCTTTCCTTATAGAAATCGGTTAACGTGGTCCAAAAAGATCATAGAAAATAAGGATGTTGGCTATGTTTATGGCTCCCTTATATTGTATGTCATAACGAAAGTGCTGCCACGTTTTGGGCCAGAGTACAGGGAAAATAAATTAATAAAGAAAACCATGAAAATCGGGACTTAATCGGTACAAATATGAAAAATCTGAACAATTTTCTCAATATCGGTACTGTCCCGCCAAAATCGGTACGAATGGTCACCGTAACAATACTATACATTATAGTACGGTTGGCAACACTAGGTGGCATAAAAATACACATAAAGATAAACGACCTTCCTAAACTATTTTCGATAATAAAAGACTTCAGTTAACTTAATTATTGTATTGATTTTAACTTTTAGAGAAAGTTGCAAATCCCTTAAAAAATATTTTAGAAGTAAAGCTTATTAAACCTCTCTCGTTTGACACCCATATTAAAATATTACATTAAACTTGTTAATTAAATTAATTTTGAGTTTCTGCACCTTTTCGAAAATATCTTCGAAATAAAATTTACCTCAACTTCTCTCGTTTGATACCTATATTAAAATATCCGGAAATATAACTGCTTGTCCATCGTCAAGATTCAACGCAATTAAGTCAAAAACGGGTAGAACAGTAGTTTTTTAGTAAGTGAGTTTAATCATGAAGAAAAAAATATTTGCATTAATGTTGGGATAAGTCCTACATATGAATTTACTTATGCGAAAAAATCGTCATAAATTTGTTTTTACTCTTTTAGGTCTAAGAATTCGATATACATAAATGCTTAGTGCGCAACTCAGTATATACATAGATGTGTACATAATTTTATTTTTATGGTTCGCACATTGGTTTGGTGCTTAAGAGTTATCGCGAATAGGGTACACTGGCCCTAGATTAACGGATTGTGGAATTCGGAACATAGTTGTTTCATTTTTTATTTGCACGCTGTATTCAAGTAAAATTTGTGTAAATTTTGTCGGTATGAATGTTTATACGCCCCGTGTTTGTTTTAAAGGTGAGATGATTGATAACTCAAAAGTACAAAAGGCAGAATCCTCCATAAAAAAGCGCGGAAGCCAATGGCAAAATGAAATCCTCAAGGTAAACTCTTTGATGTGCAACAATTTACTTATTTAAGTTTTGCTTTACGTTGTGTCATTATTTGAAATTTCCAAGGGCATTAGGACTGAACTGTAACACTGATGCCGCAAGAAAATTCCAAATTAGCTCAAAAACTTATATTTATGTACATCCGATAGTATCTTCACATTGAATAAGTAGTTTCGTGGAATTTGCCGTAATTATGTTGGGACTTAGTAGGCCAGTAGAATTTTATTGCAAACAAGTGTAATGAAAAATTATTTAACTGCTGATCTAAAAAATCCCAACCATAATGAAAGCATAACTAAATGTTTACATTTGCCAAAACTGAAATGACACATCATTTTGAAGAATCCTTGTTAACAAACAACGCGATAACTTGACTACGTTTTTAATTTAATTGCGTTCTAATAAAGAGCAGATTCACGTAGCACGATCAAAGTCGGATTAGGACTGACAAGACGTTGTAATTTGCTTCACATATTATTTCCAACGCATCCAGTGGCAATGCAATTGTGGGTCGTACCAGTATTGGCTGCCTGCACCATGAAAACAAAAAAGCGTATCACACATGAACTACATTCCCTGTAGGGGGCTACTGAATTCATGATTAAAATTAGTTATTACAAAAACTAAAAAAAAGGTTACTTCACAAACCGACAGTACTTTGGCAAAACCTCCTATCTCAAAACACTGTCAAACAACACTCTCTAACAAAATACTCTCTATTAATATAGAAAATCATTTTTAATAACTTTTTTACCGAATATTAACGACTGAATACTTTTTAGTTAATTAAGAACAATATATAATGAACCGTAGTAGTATTTTGAGGACTATTTTGAATTAATTTTACAAGGAACGAAGTAGTAGTCAGTTCTGCGATACGAGGTTTTGCCAAAGTACCCTTCGAACTATTATTAGTTCGCCTTCCTTATATTTTCTACAAGGTTTCATGAATTTCGGATCAGCGCGATTCGAACCATATGTACATATCTGTCATTATTATGTATATTTTCCCCTCTCTTAGCTATAAATTTATAGAGCTGCATGGAATAAAATATAACGCTGCAAAAGTGAGCTAAACGTGATGCTGCTTCAGGGCCGGCCGCAGGATTTTGCTATAGGGGGGTTTTATGTATGTACAGTCATTCGTAACAACCAAGAATATCATTGTTTTATTTACATAGGGTATTCAGCATATTGTATTTAAATGTGAATATAATTTAGCACAACTCAAAGAAAAGTCACATGCAATTCACCGAAGTATAGATAAAAATGATTTTAATACTGAGTCAACATTAACATCCAGATTGCGATGAATATTGAGAAAGGCTAGCCCATTGTGTGCTCGTAATATGCCCATGCCTGCGCATGAGTGATTCATTGAATTATTTTGCAAAACTAAACTAAATAGGGGAGCGAAAGGTATTATGGACCACATAAGGAAAAATGTACGTAGAAAAACGGAAATCTGAATATTTGCACATTTTTAATGGATAACACAGCCCAAAAAAAATAGAAAAAAAATTGGCACGGCAAATGTTAAAGCTGATTTTGATAGATTTTTTTTCTGATTACGAATCCGAAGTATAAAGTTTCCATCAGCTCCAGATTTTGAAAAAAAACGAGGCCAAAGTGTTAAAAAATCGCGTTTTTGCAATATTTTACAGGCTCTAGCAAAGAAACAAAACGAGGGCTTATATTCAATACCCTCTATTTGCAATTTTCACAAAAACTACATTGGGGGTATTCTCCAAATCTTGCAAAGCCATTGCACGTAGCACGGATTGCATGGATTGCATAACTTGCAAACACACATCAACAAAACACATGGGAAACAACATTTCCTATCGCTGCAAAATATGCAACGTCGAAACCCATTTATATATTTTGCAAAATAGCATATCAAGATAAATGCGACCCTGTGCTAGTTGGTTTGTTGTTGGATTTGCTACATATTTCTCTCATCTCGTTCACTTGTTCTTTGTTTTGGTGTCTCTTGTTATTGTATTTGATAAATAATTTCGCTGCTTGCTACCCATGCATGCCACCACTTGCAATGTGGTGCTCTCGTACTCTTCGAAATTTGGAATGGTATTTTTGCATTTCATGCAATCCGTGCATCGTGCAAGACTTCGAGAATACCCCTATTGTGATGTAAGAACCGATCTGGGACCGATTCGCTCGTCATTCGCATGGTAGTTCGATCTGAATTACCTACAAATGAGGTAATCCGCTCTCAAAATTTTGTATGGCGAATTACGTAATTCGAAGGGTAACTGGATGGTTAATGACGAATGGGAGAGCGAATTACGAAGCGTGGAAACGACGTATTACCTGTAATCACTGATGTTAATTCTGGCTTTGCAATTTAATAGTAAATTCTTGTGTCAAGCGTTATACAAGGTCAGCATTAATATCGCCGAAGACAGGTAAGTCTTAAGTGGATTTTGATATCAGAATCTCATTCTTGTGAAAAGTACAGATAGAGGATATTGAATATAAGCCCTCGAAAAGGTCATAGAACCCTCCTGGCTTAAGTTAAAGCTAGAACTATCGACTACTATCTCTGAAAGAGATCTTAAATATTTGAGATCTTAAAATATTTTTTACCATTATCATCTCAAACTAAATGATGACAAATTTTCATGTATATTTCCCTCCATCAGGGGGATTTAAACCGCCAAAAACACCCCCCCCCCCCCCCCTCCCCTCTTGCAGCCGGGCCAGTGCTGCTTATAGGAAAATTGTACTACTAGAAATGTTTAATTATTAAAGACTTCCCTACTGGGTATATGTAAGGGAAGTCACAAAACTGTTATGCATAGTATAGACTTACATATGTACATTTGCATTGATGAATTTAAAGTACGCCAGATCAATTTTAAAAGTGACCGTGATATAGTGAGTTAACATTTGAGAATGTGGTTTTATGTGGTTAACTTAAAATGTAAGTGCTTGTGCAATTGTATACATACATATATACATATGTATATGGGGTGTTCCATACCAAAACGGACGGGGTTCCAACTTCATGTGTTTGATTTGTTTCAAATTTTTAGGGTTGATGCATAAACATAAATAATAAATAAATATGAAATTTGGGCTTGATTAATGCATTTTTTAAAACTTTACAGCACAAAAACAACAACAAATCGATTTATTAAATTTTCAAATATCTCGAAAACATGGCGACGAAAAAAAATCACACATATTATTCACTACCAAAATAAATATTTTTAAAATTTTTTTCTTGAAAAATTTTTCACATACACATATTTGATTATAAAAATTAGTTTTTGAAAATATGCCATCTAAAAAAAAATTTCAAAAAAATCACAATGAGAGCTCTGAGTATTGCGCAATATTTGAGTATAGTATTATGGGGTTCACTCTACAACTATTTGAGTTGTGAATTTTTTTTACACCGAAGTTGAGTAAAATGAGTACATTACAATTTTAAAATATTTATAATTTTTTTTTTATTTTTTCGAGTATGCAGTTTTGTAGCCCAATAAATTTTAGTACAATAAAGTGCAAGTTATAAGCAATTGCAGAACCGGCGTTAATTTCTTTTTAATTTTTTTTGAAAACGGTTTTGCGCATTTTCTTCCAAAAGAAAAAATTGCAAAAAGCCGTCAGCATAAAAAACATTAAAAGTCAATGCAATTTAGCAGTAGCTTTAAACTTGCACTAAAACTTAATGGGCTACAAAACTGCATACTCAAATAAATTCTAAAAAAAAATTTTAAATTTGTAATGTACTGATTTTACTCAACTTCGGTGTAAAAAAAACTCATAGCTCAAATTATTGTAGAGTGCACCGCATAATACTATATTTAAATATTGCGCAATACTCAGAGCTCCCATTGTCATTTTTTTCAGTTGTTTTTGAAATGGCATATCTTCAAAAACAAATTTTTTTTTGTCAATTTTAGCAATGTTATGTGAAAAATTTAAAAAATATTTATTTTCATAGAGAATTTTGATTTGTGTATGTGTGATTTTATTCAAATTTTTTCCTCCCCCGTTTTCGATATATTTGGAAAACTATTAAATGGATTTGTTTTTGTGTTGTACAGTTTTTAAAAATGTATTAATCAAGCTCAAATTTCATATTTCGTTATTATTTATGTTTATGCATCAACCCAAAAAATTTGAAACAAAGCAAACACACGAAGTGTGAACCCTGTCCGTTTTGGTATGGAACGCCCCATATTCAAACATATGTACATCTTTACACTGGAAGATAGGTATGATATTGAATATTTCAGTGAATAGATATCAGCATCATACCTGCAATAATTAATGCAAATATGCATATAAGTAGATATGTATGTATTAATGTACTTACCCAATAAACACCAAAAAAATATTTCTCCAACCTTAGAGAAATTCATAGTTCTCAAGTTGATATCCAACACCATAGAGATACGAATTTTTAATTATAAAGTGAAAAACTAAAGCTATATAGAGGGGAAAACTAACAACGAAAAGTAAATAATCTTCACAGTATCCTCAAATATTCTTGAAAGAAAATAAAGCGCGAAGTGAATCAAGTGGCAAAACTACTGTCGGACTGTATACTGTGAAGTGAATTATTGTAATACGATATTGATTAACTACATAATACTAAAGGAGTAATAAAATTAATATTTAAATTCATCTATATATGTCGGTTCAATCAAAAAGATGTAAGGTATTTTACTCTTTCAATTTCAGTATTTCAATGATATGCTCGAGACCAATTGGAGAATTACATTAGAGTTCAAGTTGAGAACTAGCATTTTCTCAACTTGAGAAACAGTCCTTTTTCCATACAAAGAAAAATGCCCTTCTTGTTGAGAACGCTATGATCCTCCACTTGAGGTCTGTTGAGAAACAACGTTGGAGATTTGAGAAATACCTTAGTTCTCAACTTAACCTCAAGTTGAGCTTAAACCTAAATGTTTATTGGGTATTGGCGGGGGGATGGCGGGGCAAACATCATCATTAAACGTGTGGCGCTAATTTCGGCATACATCAAGATAACAAACCGTTCGGCTATAGAAAAACTGAAAATGCATATTGATAGTACATTTTACGCTTATTTCAACTATATAAATTATTATTTAGCGCACTTGAAATGTAAAGAAGATATAAGAGGTTAAAAAAAATATTGTAATATTTTAAAATATTAATATTTTCTAAACTACGCAACCGATTAAAAAGGTAATTATGACAAAATAAAGACAGTTAATTTATGTTCAAGTCGATATATAAAACGTGTATTCTTGTTTATATATTTAAGCCAAAAATATTAAAAAACCAAAAAAAAATTATAATTTTCTCATAAAAAAACCTTTTTTGGAAAAGTGCATAATCAATGATAACAACATTTATATTATGGATTTTGTATATTTGCTTTTGAGTTTTAAGAATTTAGTGATAGTGAAAGAAGTCCTGCGCAAATCTCAGCCCCCTTCTTCGGTAACACAGAAAGGCGAATTCTACTTAGTGAGGGTTATAATCCCTAAGTGCGGCCGAAGGCCGCCTACGCAGAAAGATGTTCTCTGCAAAAGGTGTTCAGCCCCCCTTCTTCGGCAACACAGAAAGGAGAATTCTACTTAGTTAGGGTTATAATCCTTAAGTGCGGCCGAAGGCCCCCTATGCAGAACGGTGTTCTCTGCAAAAGGTGTTAAGGTGTTCAGCCCCCCTTCTTCGCCAACACAGAAAGGAGAGCTCTACTTAGTGTGGGCTATAATCCCTAAGTGCGGCCGAAGGCCGCCTATGCAGAAAGGTGTTCAGCCCCCCTTCTTCGCCAACACAGAAAGGAGAATTCTACTTAGTGTGGGATATAATCCCTTTGGCCGCAAAGGACGCCTACGTAGAAAGGTGTTCTCTGCAAAAGGTGTTCAGCACCCCTTCTTCGCCAACAAAGAAAGGAGAATTCTACTTCGTGAGGGTTATAATCCCTAAGTGCGGCCGAAGGCCGCCTACGCAGAAAGATGTTCTCTGCAAAAGGTGTTCAGCCACCCTTCTTGGGCAACACAGAAAGGAGAATTCTACTTTGTAAGGGTTATGATCAGTGTTGCTAGAATTTTTTTGTTATTTTTACTAAAATCACCAGAAAAGTTACCAAATTCAACAAAAAATTACCAAGCCTATTTTATGTGCAGAACTGTACAAACATACATACCGAGCCCTAAACGCCAAAATAACGCAAGCGACATATTTTAAAAATCTTCTTTTAGATGCAGAAATATTCCTAGAGCACATTTATATTATGGATTTTGTATATTTGCTTTTGAGTTTTAAGAATTTATTGATAGTGAAAGAAGTTCTGCGCAAATCTCAGCCCCCTTCTTCGGTAACACAGAAAGGCGAATTCTACTTAGTGAGGGTTATATATATTTCAAAAAGAAAATTGTGAAAAAAATTTCGCGTACGTTATTTTGGCAGTTAGGGCTTGGTATGTGTTTACATATGTATATATATCCAAAGATACCAAGCTTTTCAGGCAATCAGCGCTCCATTAACCTACAATTTTTATGAAAGTTTGTTGAATTTTTTTAAATATTGAACAAAGTTTGAAATTTGAATTTGTTTGAGTTCTGTTAAAGAAATAACAATCTATATATATAACAATGGTGTGAAAAATGTATAGTAATTCATCAAATGAGAACGGTTGGACCGATTTGGCTAATTTTTTTTTCAGTTGTTCGTAATTGCCAGGAGAAGGTTTTTAAGAAAGAAAATTTTGGAAAAACCCTCCGGTGGACCAGGGACCGATCTATTCGAAAAAATCGTATTTATGGTCCGATTTGCTTAAAATTTGGTACGTAGGGAGCTTTTTGCCTATGTTAGCATATAGAATCCTTTTTTCCGGGAAGTGGACCAGGGACTCATCTATTCAAAAAAATCGTATTTATGGTCCGATTTGCTTAAAATTTGGTACCTAGGTAGCTTTTTGCCTAGATTAGCACATAGGATGCTTTTTTCCGGGAATTTGACCAGGGACCGATGTATTCGAAAAAAAAACGCATTTATCGTCCGATTTGCTTAAAACTTGGTGTTTAGGTAGATTTTTGCCCAGATTTGCATATAGGATATTTTTTCCGGGAAGTGGACCAGTGACCGATCTGTTCGAACAAATCGTAGTTATGGTCCGACTTGCTTAAAATTTGGTACGTGGTTATCTTTTTGCCTAGGTTAGCACATAGGATGCTTTTTTTCCGGGAAGTGGACCAGGGACCGAACTATTCGAAAAAATCATATTTATCGTCCGATTTGCTTAAAACTTGGTGCGTAGGTAGGTTTTTGCCCAGATTAGCATATAGGATATTTTTTCCGGGAAGTGGACCAGGGACCGATCTATTCGAAAAAATCGTAGTTATGGTCCGATTTGCTTAAAATTTGGTACGTAGGTAGCTTTTTGCCTATGTTAGTATATAAGATCCTTTTTTTCGCGAAGTGGACCAGGGACTGATCTATTCTAAAAAATCGTATTTATGGCCCGATTTGCTTAAAATTTGGTACCTATGTAGCCCCCTCCGGGAAAGTCGGAAAATTGGAAAATCGAAATTTGATTTTTTTTGTATGGAATTTGTGTGCAATTCCTTAGGAATGGCATTCGAAAGGAAACATAGACAATTCTAAGCGGAAAACTCGGAAAAATCCGGAAGAACGCAAAAAATTTGAATTTTTTTTCGACGAAAGCTTGGAAAATTTCAGATAATTGTGAAATTCGCTGGGAGCTTGAATCAATTGTGAACAATTTTCCGCTGTGTTTCATAACTGATTCGAATGGGTGCTGCTTTTTGGAAACGTGTTTAGAAGAAGGAGTGCACAAAGTTTTAATTTTTCCGATAGTTGACGCAGGGGTCGAGCTATGCTTAAAAAAATGCAATTGGTTCGTTGGTAGCCTTTTGCCTAGATTAGCATATAGGATTCATTTCTTTCGTTAAGTGGGTCAGAGACCGAACTATTCGAAACAGTCTTATTAATGGTCCGATTTGCTTGCAATTTAGCACGTAGGTAGCTTATTGGCTGGGATAACATATATGATATTTTTTCTGATAGGTGGACCAGAACCGGTCAATTCCAAAAAATTTTCAATCGAATCGAGTCATTGGTTTACAGTTTGAAAGGTGTTTGAAGGCGCCGCAAACATGCAGGTATTAGCTATTTAACAATACTTTATACAGAGGCCAACAAAAATGGAAACAAATTTGATGCAGCAAATGTTAACGCTATTTTTGACAGTTTTTTTTGTGCTGATTACGAATCCGTAAGCAAAAAGTCACCATCAGCTCCATATTTTAAGAAAAAACGAGTTCAAATTGTCAAAAAAATCGAGTTTTTTGCAATATTTGAGTAGCTCTAGCAAAGAAACCAAAGGTGGTGGAACTTTCCACTTAGGCTTTGATTAAAGCAAGTTCCCGCACCTTTGCTTGATGGTCACTTAGGGCTGGTTTCTCCAACTCAACTTTACTTAGTTTAACCACTTTTGGAATTAAGTCCGCCTACGTTTTACACAGCTATTATTGACTGAGTCGAGAAAATTGGCTCAACTAAGTTGAGTTGGAGTAACCAGCCCTTATGGTCATTTGTTGAACAGGAATAACTAATTTCGGGAAGTTTGAGTTCCTACCGCAATTAAGCAAAAGGTGATAGAACCTTCCACCTAGGCTTAAATTAAAGCTAGAACTACAGACTACCATCCCTGAAAGTACCTTGCCCTAATGGTCACCTATACTCATTTACTTTTTATCGTCAAAAATGATGTAACAATCAGTGTTAGCTGTTAAATAAATGACTATAGGTAACCTTAGGGTCAAGGTGCAGGAATGGTATATTCAGGGATTGAAGTCAGAAGTCCAAGCCTTAATTTAAGCCTAAGTGGAAGGTTCTGTGACCTGTTGTTTCATTGCTAGAGCGTCTCAAATATTTCAAAAAACGCGATTTTTTTACACTTTCACCACATTTTTCTCAAAATCTGGAGCTGATGGAAACATTATAATTACGTATTCTTAATCAAAACCTATTAAAACAAGCTTCAACATTTGCCGCATCAAAATCGGTGTTGCCCTGTGTTACCTAAACTAATTATATAAAGAGAAGCTCCTTCTTTTTATAAGAGGTGATCTCGCGAACGGCTGTACCGATTTTTTGAAATTTTGGACACCTACTGCAGACTTTGGATATATTATTGATGATGTTGCGCATTTTATCCGTATAACGAATACGTGAGAGTTTTTTTGTATGGGAAAAAATGCCGAAGAGTGTCAGTAT
>NW_023463242.1:0-2239 GCF_013731165.1 Rhagoletis pomonella | reverse complement strand
GGAAGCACCAGGGATCAAAGTTAAATTACTCCCGTTAAATCAACCATCAGTACCATTGCGGTCCTTGCTTTATGGTGACTAAACAGAATGTGGATCAATGATACTCGACCAGTTTGTAAATTACCACCAACTATACTATACAGATTCAAGGACGACATATATGATATTTTTTCTGATAGGTGGACCAGAACCGGTCAATTCCAAAAAATTTTCAATCGAATCGAGTCATTGGTTTACAGTTTGAAAGGTGTTTGAAGGCGCAGCAAACATGCAGGTATTAGCTATTTAACAATACTTTATACAGAGGCCGATTCGATTGAAGATATTTTGGAATTGATCGGTTCTGGTCCACCTATCAGAAAAAATATCATATATGTTAACCCACCCAATAAGCTACCTACGTACTAAATTGCAAGCAAATCGGACCATTAATAAGACTGTTTCGAATAGTTCGGTCTCTGATCCACTTAACGGAAAAAATTAATCCTATATGCTATACTAGGCAAAAGGCTACCAACGAACCAATTGCATTTTTTTTAACATAGCTCGACTCCTGCGACAACTATCGGAAAAATTAAAACTTTGTGCACTCCTTCTTCTAAACACGTTTCCAAAAAAGCAGCACCCATTCGAATCAGTTATGAAACGTAGGAGTAAATTATCCAAAATTTCCAAGCTTTCGCCGAAAAAAATTCAAATTTTTTGCGTTTTTCTGGATTTTTCCGAGTTTTCCACTTAGAATTTTCTATTTTTTCGAATGCCATTCGAAGGAATTGCACACAAAATTCCATACAAAAAAAATAAATTTCGATTTTTCCAATTTTCCGACTTTCCCGGAGGGGTTTCCCACAATTTTCTTTCGTAAAAACCTTCTCCTGACAATTACGAACAACTAAAAAAAAAATTCAAGCCAAATCGGTCCAACCGTTCTCAATTGATTAATTATACATTTTTCACACCATTTTTATATATATAGATCTACGTATTTAATACATACATTCTTGCCACTGCTAATCACATGAATAAAAATCCTAAAAACGAAAATGTGACTGCAATATTTCTTGTTTAAAATGTTTTAGACCCATCGCACACCACGGACTTTATTGGCCGCCGATTTAGTTGAGCTTGCTAGTCTTTCCATTGCACCACAACTAATTGGTCGGAGGGATTAAGTTGGTGTAGTGTGCGCACCTCTATACATCTTCATGTACATATTTCAAGCGAGCCATACTATTTAAATAGGCGGCCGATAAATTCTGTGGTATGAGGTGGCTCCTATAGCTGCATTATTACATCTATTCCGTGTGTTGCAATATCCACGGAAGCAGCAGTTATGAAGAAAATGATTTAAAAATATTAGACAAATTCTCTACTTATATGTTTGGCTTTCCTTTGTTTTATTTTTCCAACGTCAAAAGCTGAACTTTTTTTTGAAAAAGTTGGTACAACAAAAAATACGATAGCTAACATGGCGGATAAGAAGAAGAAGTGAAACTACCCGGAAAAAAATAATCTTATATGCTAATCTAGGCAAAAAGCTACCTACGCACCAAGTTTTAAGCAAATCGGACGATAAATACGATTATTTCGAATAGATCGGTCCCTGGACCACTTCCCGGAAAGAATCATCCTATGTGCTAATCTAGGCAAAAAGCTACCTAGGTACCAAATTTTAAGCAAATCGGACCATAAATACGATTTTTTCGAATAGATCAGTCCCTGGTCCACTTCCCGAAAAAAAGGATCCTATATGCTAACATAGGTAAAAAGATACCTACGTACCAAATTTTAAGCAAATCGGACCATAAATACGATTTATTCGAATAGATCAGTCCCTGGTCCATTTCCCGGATAAAAGGATCCTATATGCTAACATAGGCAAAAAACTACCTACGTACCAAAGTTTGAGCAAATCGGACCATAAATAAGATTTTTTCGAATAGACCGGTCCCTGGTCCACTTCCCGGAAAAAAGCATCCTATGTGCTAATCTAGGCAAAAAGCTAACTACGTACCAAATTTTAAGCAAATCGGACCATAACTACGATTTTTTCGAATAGATCGGTCCCTGGTCCACTTCCCGGAAAAAATATCCTATATGCCAATCTGGGCAAAAACCTACCTACGCACCAACTTTTAAGCAAATTCGGACGATAAATATGATTTTTTCGCATAGATCGGTCCCTGGTCCACTTCCCGGAAAAAAAGCATCCTATGTGCTAACCTAGGCAAAAAGCTAA
>NW_023463241.1:0-14809 GCF_013731165.1 Rhagoletis pomonella | reverse complement strand
AGCTGAATGCGTGCACAAAGGAATTACGTATTTGGTTGCAGGCAGAAGAAGAAAGAAGTACGCAATCGATCCTTCAGTCCTTGTCTGCTTCGAAATAGACTGACTACTCCCTTTGGCGAACACTGAAGCATGCGAAGAGGCCCGTTCTTCGAGAAGCTGGGCGAGGAATGATGAGGATAAAGCAAACGCTTTCGCCTGCCATCTTTCACAAGTCTTTAGACCCAATGAAGGCGCTCATCCTTCCAATATTTCAATACCCCCCCCCCCCCCCCCCCCCAGCAGTGGCGTAGCCAGGATTTGGCTTTTGGGGGTGGGGGAGGGGGATGAAAAAAAAATTCCATCGATAACTTAAATTTGTGACACACAATGGCTAGATGCGTCGCCTGAGTGCATTCTTTCATATATTTATGTATGTGCCAGTTTTACCGTTATATGTTTTTTATCTTCATGCTTTATTTAAATTTAAAAAATTAAATTACTATACCGTTTTAAAAATCTGAAAATTCACAGCCGGAAATTTTTTTATTCTCTTTTTGTCTTCGCCTTCTCGTTTTTGCCTTTATAAATTTTGAAAAAAAGGTTTTGAAAGAACCATTATATCACATTCCTAGGCAAGTTTTGAAAGAGTATATTGATACTAAATTTTATTAAAACAAAATGTTGAAATCGGCTTCATATAGAAACAGGGTCATCGTTAATTAAGAAAGAGATTTTCTTAAATATCATAACTTTACGACACTCACAAATTGACTAGATTTGACTATTTATTTTATTATATTTTAATTTGAATTACTTGTTTATAAAAATATAGTTTATTCCTTAACGAACACTAAATGAAAATAAGTTTAATCTTTGACCAACATTGAAAAAAATCGACAAACTTTCGTAAAAATTTCGAACTTTCTATTTCAATTTTTATAAACAAATAATTAAAATTATATAATTTTAAGATAAATGGCCAATCTAATTAACATAAAGAAAGTTTTGATAAGCACTTGAAATGTCAAGTTTTAGTACTGAATTCAAAGAAGATGTCTCTTTTATCCATTCATAATAACTTAAAAAAATGTGTATGTTAAGAAGTGTATCTTAAAATATTTGCTTTGACACTTATATTAAAAGTGTAAAATATGTAAATGTACCTACATAAACTTTCCCGTGAATACCATCAAAGCATTGGTCTTGAAGGGAATCTATGTATGCGTGCAAGCATATTAGCAAATTAAAAAGTCGATACAATTTACAGTCGAAAAGTACAGTTTTTGTAAATATTATAGATTATTTCCCAACACTGTAGGGAACTAAGCAAAATGGCCTAGTGTATTTCGCAAATATTCAAATACATAATCCACCAACCGATAATTTTATAAATTCATTAAAAGATAATTTGTCATCAGTCTGAAATAAAAAAACTAGAAATCGGAAGGGTTAAATAGTATTGTGTTATTAATTCAAAAATAAAAAATTGCATTTCACTGACGAAGGGATCTATCCCCCCCCTACCCCCTCTGGCTACGCCACTGCCCCCCATAGCCTTACCATAAATCCGCTTCGGTTTAAAAAAAAAGATTTAATTAACACCATTGTTCAGAACATTCAGAAGAATAACGCACCTGGTTACGACAGGCTCAAGCTTTTGACAAAGTCTGGCATGATGACCTTATATACAAACTAAAGGTTTCACTCCCTGCAAATACGCATGGAGTTATGGAAAGCTTTCTGCTGAGAGAAACTTCAGAGTCAGACAGAATTCCTTTAGAACAGGAAGTCACCCTATATATGCAGTTGTCCCTCAAGGCAGTGTTCTAGGATCCATATTGTACGTAATATACACTCGCCCACCACTTAAAATAAACAGCAAGGCTATACCACAAAAAGATAGTGTAAAGTACCTTGGGATGACACTAGATAGAAGACTTACCCGGAAAAAGCATATACAAAACAAAATTTCTCAAGCGAAACTAAAACAAGCAATGGATTATAGGAGAAAAATCTAAATTAAGCCTAGAAAACAAGATGTTGATTTTTAATATGATGATTAACCATGTTGGGAACATGGAATTGGTCATTGGGGCACAGCGTGCAATTCCATTTTGAACAGACTTCAAAGACTGCAGTCGAAAAGTTTACGCGCCATATGCGGAGCACCGTGATACATAAAAAATACGAATATCAACAAAGTTCTTAATGTAAAAACAGTGCATAAGGACATAATAGGGTTAAACACCAGATACTCTGCACGGTTAATGAACCATCCAAATCGACTAGCGAGAGATCTTCTTAACCCGCCCATTTTCCAAAATTTTATCATAAACGTGTTTCTTGGTAAAGAATTGTTGCAAGCATCAATTTTGAATAAATTAGCTTTCATATTTACCGATTTATCGAAGATTTCGTATTTCTCTAAATTACCATTATATGGGATGTGGGCGTGGTTATTATCCGAATTTAAAAATTTGCGGCCACTTGGTATGTTGTACCAAGGCCAACAACTGTGCCAAGTTTGGAAGAAATTAGTGCAGCGGTTAGCAAGCTATACACATGTACCCATACGTGGGCGTGGCTGCGCCCATTTTCCAAAAATTTATAATATCCTTATTTTTCATCTAAAAATTACTGTAAATATCAATTTTGATTGAATAATCTACAATATTTACTAAAATATCACAGTTTCCGTATTGCTGAAAATTACCGTTATATGGGAGGTGGGCGTGGTTATTGTCCGATTTTTCCCATTTGCAATACCATCCGTCCTACACCCGAAAGAAGTGCACGCACCAAGTTTCGTTAAGATATCTCAATTTTTACTCGAGTAACGGACGGACGGACAGACGGACGGACGGACAGACAGTCACCGCTTACTCGAGTGCACAAGTGCGCTCGGGTATAAAAATCGTGTTTCGTCCTTCGAAAATCAAAATAGAACATATGCGAGCAAATTATTTTTGCTTTAATTGTTCAAAGATAACTGTAGTTACATATATTTCAAGGAACCAAACTTTGACAAACCTTGACAAGCAAACAAAAATACCAATATTTTAAAATATTACTCAAAAAAAAAATATCAAAAGATACCGACTTTAAATTTTCTAAGAGAAGGCCATATTAAAAGCAATTTACTTAAGTTTAGGCATAAATGACAGAAATGGCCTTCTTCTTCCATGTTCAAAAGGGTTTTTCTTGAAATAGGTCTTCACTAAAACACAATTACCGAAGAAACAAGTAGGACGACTTAAAGCGACTGTTTTCAGGTTGACATATCGCACACCTAGTGATTTTCCGATACTGGTACTTTGAAGTATATACTCGAGTACCACTACCAAGAACCGAGTATTTTTTGTACTTCGATACCCGTATACAAATACTTGTACTGGCTATCGAGTACAAAGTGCAAGAATTTACTTGTTTGCTAAAATCAACTGAAAATAGGTCTGAGGTGTTGGTTGGTTGGTTGGTAGAAGCGTCGCCTGGGTATGTTCCCAGGACCCAATTAGTGCTGAAAGCACCATTTCGATACGCTTTCTCTGGGACCCCTGCTCTTATCTGCTTTCAAGATTCGTTGGGTTCGTCAAACCATTTGGATTCTCCGATGAATCTATTTAAGTTAGTAATGATGAATTTGAAAATTTCCCCAAGGTTTTTGGATGGAAAAAATCCCGAGTGTGATCTGCCTTATTTGTGCCAATGCTGGGCACTCGCAAAGATAGTGAAGGACCGTTTCCTTACTTCCCACAAGATTACACCTATGGCACCGAGTGTTATACGGAAGGCCCATTCTAGCTGCATGTTCACCAATGGGCCAATGTCCCGTTATCGTGGCTATTAATTTGACTATATCTTTCCTCGACCTCTTGAGAAGTTCTTGTCTTTCGCTTGTCATAGTGCGGCCATTTGTACCTCGCAGTTTTGCAGGTTTGTTCCAACGTGTATCAGCCATACGTGTGAATTGCAGATGCAGTTCCCTTTTGATGAGTCCGAGTGGACAATTTATAGTTTCTGCTTCGAATTCATCCAAAGATGCTCCGGCCTTAGCCAACTCATTAGCCCTCTCATTTCCGTGTATGTTCCTATGGCCGGTAACCCAGATGAGAGTGATGTCTATTAACTCGGCCGTCGAGCTTAACGCACGTTTGCATTCTCTCACTGTTTTGGAGTTTGGTATCGGTGAGGCAAGTGCCAGAAGTGCCGCATGGCTATCTGAAAAAAATGTATGCTTTTCGTACACCTACGCAGTTCCTCTCTAGTGCTTTACAGGCCCTTTCGATGCCCAGTACTTCCACTTGGAAGATGCTAGCAAAGTCAGGTAGTCGAAACGAGAGAGTGACATTCAGCGTTTCAGAGAACGCCCCCGCACCACACCGCAGTCCATTTTTGACCCCTTAGTATAGATTTCAGTGGAATTCTCCTAGACTATCCTGCCCCTACTCCAATCCCGTCTTGAAGGAAACTTCACCTGAAAGCTTTTCCTAAAATCTGTCGTAGGAGGGTATATAATCTGATTGTTTCCCTGATTCGATAAGCATGTCAAGAATACCACTATAGTCGCGCTGCAGCGTCCTTCAGCAGCCTGACTCTTTGAGTCTGACTGCCGCAGACGCAGCAGTTTCGCGGATATGGAGTTCTATGGGTAGTTGATGCAGGATTACATTAAGCGCATCAGACGGACACGACTTAATTGCCCCTGTAGCACCTGCACAAGCTGCTCTTTGTATAATGCCTAATTTCCTGACGTTTTATTGTTTATCTAGTGCAGGCCACCAAACTAACGCCGCATACGTTAGTATTGCCCGTATGATAGCCGTGTACATCCAGAGGACAAGCTTTGGCTTCAATCCCCAGTTCCTACTGAATATTCTTTTACATGTATAATAAGCTGTGTAGGCTCTCTCAACCCGCCCTCTATATTTGTCTTCCAGCTCAGCTTGGTATCTAATACGGCACCCAAGTATTTAGCCTCGGAGGACAATGTGAGAGACGTTCCATTAAGGGAGGGAAGCCTGAATTGTGGTATTTTTGTTTTATTGGTGAACAGCATCAGTTCACTTTTTGTAGCCCAGGTGTTTAGCCGGAGCAAAGCTCCCTCTAGGATTTCACTAATCGTTGAGGGGAAGAGACCTGATACCGCCACCGCTACATCATCTGCATATGCTACTACTTTCACTCCACCTTTGTTGAGATCCAGTAGAATGTCGTTCAGTACCACCACACATAGTAGCGGAGACAGAACTCCCCCTTGGGGAGTGCCTCTATTTGCATAACGGGATAGCGTTACTGAACCAATGGTTGAAATTATGATTCTGTTTCTGAGCATTTGTTCGATCCACTCGAATATGTGGTCCGGTGGGAATCACCTTCATAAGAGATCGAACAATTGCTTCCACTGTTATGTCGAGGAATGCCGCCAAAGTGTACTGCTTGTAATGGAGTGATTTTTCTATGGTGCCCACGACTTCATGAAGGGCAGTTTCAGTAGATCTGCCCTTAATGTATGCATGTTGAGCTTTGGAAAGTTTGGAATTTCCCAGAAAAAGCCTAATATGTAGGTCTAAAAGTCTTTCCAGTACCTTTAGCAGGAAAGATATAAGACTTATTGTTCGGAAGTCTTTTGCTTTTTCGTAATTTCTTCTTCCCGGTTTAGGTATGAAGACAACTTTGACTCTTTTGTAGCTTTTGGTAATGTATGTCACGCTGATACTGGCTTTGTAGACCCTTTCCAGCCAGGATACCATAGGCTCCTGTAATTTCTGGAGCATTATCGGAATGACGCCATCTGGGCCAGGGGATTTGTATGGGGAGAATTTATTTATAGCGAACTAAATTTTTTCCTTGTCTACGATTGAATCGAGTAACTCGTTTGAGAGTTGCTGACGATTTGTATGAGGCCATGTTTTTGGCCTCCTGTCGCAGCCAGGAAAGTCTGTATTTATGATAGTCTCTAGTGATTCCTCCGCTGTCCTGGTCCATGCACCGTCCTTTCTCTTAATAAGGTTGGGGTTGGTGTGTTCCTTGGATAAAACTTTGCTTGGTCTGGCGGAATCCCTACAGTTCTCTATGGATGTGCAATAGGACTGCCAAGAGTCCTCTTTAGCTTTCTTTACTAATTTTTTGTACTGCCTTAATTCATCTTTGTATGGCTGCCACAATTTTGTTCTGTAGCACTCGTTAAAGATTTTTCTGAGATGTGACCTGTGCTCCCTAAGCTCCCCCGTCCACCATGGAGGGAATTTTTTCTTAAGGACGCTTACTGGTGTGGATTTTTTAAAAGATATGGCTAGAGTTTCTTCCAGCTTATCTACTATATTGTCTAGTTCTACAGCAGTTTTAATCTCCTTTGATTTACTACTGTCTAGGTTACCTGACGTTAGCCTGATAAATTTTGACCATATTGTTCTTCTCGGATTCCGAAATAGGGAAGAGGTAGTGGGCTTTCCGCGAATGCTGAAGAGTATCCAACAATGATCCGACATGGATGTTTCACTGGATACTCTCCAGTCATCGACGACAATACCATCTCTTGCTAGGGTTAAGTCCAGTACCTCTTCCCATCCCGCAAATCTTTCGGAGCTGAGAAATAAAAAGGTCGGACTGTCTCCTTTATTGCATATATTCAGGTTAGTATTTAATATAAAGTGTAAGAAAGACTCACCTCTGCTGTTTATCATGGGACTCCCCCAGATAGTGTGTCTCGCATTTGCGTCGCATCCTATCAGAATTTGTTCCAAGAGCTCCAAGACATTTTTTTTTCAACTTGAAATGGCCATGACCCCATGCGCCTAATTAAGGGTTAAGAAAAATTTGAACAAGTGTAAAAAACTTGTTTTTTTCGTTTTCTTAATTTTTTGGCAAATTTCTTCATAAAACACAAAACCCTGACTTTTTGATTTTGGTAAAAACTGTTTTTGATGTAGTTTGCCGCAATAAGTATACTATACGTGTTCTCACTAATTTGGATGTAGAATTTGAATAATAAGGTTACCCTACAGAAAGTATTCCCGTTTCCTTATGATATGCTAATATTGAGATGACCGTATCATTTTGTCGCTCATTATATCTGTGGTCATAAGCAATAACCGCCTAAGTCGAAAAAACCTGAATTCGAGAAAAAATGTTTTAAACTTTTGGATTGTAATGTTAGCCTTATGAGGAAAGAAAAATATTTTCGCTTATAGCTTTTTAAGTAGCCTAGCTGGCGAGATGTCGATTTCACATACGCATGGGATAATGGTTGAAGATTACGATAGCATACATAACTCCGTTCTTCCTTAAGTCGACTTAGACGGTTATTGCTTGTGACCACAGATATGTATATTTACATACATATCCCTGTGGGGAAAATCTCTAGTTTTGAACTGGTGCGCTTCTAATACATTTAGAACCACTACTAGTTCGCGATAAATCTCTTTTACATGCAAACAACTGGCGAATTTAACACAGCGATGTCATAGGAATTGCCAATTGCCCCCGCTGCATTACCTTTTCTATAGTTCAGAACCAGTCCTAAATTCGACATTTGGGATCTAGTTCGCTTTGCACCCCATTTTCTATAGTTTCGAACCAGTTGTAAACGAAACAAGTAACAAGATGTTTTCTTTTTGGGTTACATGGTAGCAATTTTTAATTATTTGCAGAGAAATGTATTTTCAATCTGAAATCAAATTTGTTTGAATGAATGTAAATTAAATTGTGCATTTGAAAACACGTTTAGATACCTTTGGCTGTAGCCGAATTTGCAGAGGTGCTGACTGTTATTGGCTATATTTCAGAAGGTCCCAAAATGTTAAGATGTTAACACAAATATTAGTTTGTATTACCAAACTATGAAAACGCATCTGCAACGTACAGACTGAAAGCGTATTTGAACGAAAAATCCGCCAAGCAAAAATCTATTTAAAGTAAACAAGCCCCCCGCTGCATCCATTTTTCAGTAGTTTCAAAGTTCGCCAGATGAGATCTAGTTCGTTCTGCATCCCTTTTTCTATTGTTTTGAACCAGTTCGATAAAAAATTTCATTAAAATTGGATTGCAATCGAAAAACATTTGGTGAATCAGTGATTTTATTTCGATCTGATTGTAATGAGAACTGCTTACATTCAAATTGATTGCATTCAATTTCTGTCAAATTAACGTAAATTGTAATTTTCACAACAAGAATTGCTTGCTAAACAAAATAATTGCTCGGTTGTATATATATATATTTAGACTGTATTTTCCGCGATTTTGTAATAAAAAATTTAATTATATAACCTTTTCTATATTTCCAGATTACCAGATAACAATATTAACGCAAACGAGAATCAAAGCTACCCATTTACATTTATTTAGATACATATGTATGTACAGTCAGTCAATAAAGTTTAGGAGCAGCGAATTTTTTACAATACGGGCAACTATTTTTTAAATATTTTATTTTTCGCAAATTTTTTGTAAAAATATGGTTAATTCTACAACAAAGCCCCCAAATTTTAAAATTCCAAACCTTGTGCAAAATTAAAGAAAATTCTGCAAAATTTCATTCAAATATTGCACTTTTTATTTACTAGAAAAAAGTTCAGTATGCAGTTTTTTAGCCTATTAAATTTTAGTATAATAAAGTGCAAGTATGAGGAAGCTAGGACTTACCATTGATTTTTGGGAATTTGTTTTTGTCGAAGGTGTCGCACATTTTTTCCATATACAAAAATTATCAAACATTATTTTATATGGAGAAAATGAGCGACACCTTCAACAAAAAACAAATTCCTAAAAATCAATGGTAAGACCTACCTACCTCAAACTTGCACTTTGTTATACTAAAATTGAATGGGCTAAAAAATCGCATACTCAACTTTTTGTACAGAGCGTTAATAAAAAGTGGAATATTTGAATGCAATTTTGCAGAATTTTCTTAGTTTTGCACAATGATTGGAACTTTGAAATTTGGGGTTTTTGTTGTAGAATTAACCATATTTTTACAAAAAAATTGCGAAAAATAAAATATTTAAAAAATAGTTGCCCGTATTGTAAAAAATTCGCTGTACCTAAGCTTTATTGACTGACTGTATGTACCCTGCAGTGAAAAGCTGAACAAGTAAGCACAAATTCCAGTTCATGGACTATTATTTAAGGATAGAAGTCGTATCAGTTCGTTATGAACTGTACTTTTACCAGTTCCTCGTACAAAAAAGTAAACAAGTGGTATTCAATAGGAAAGTCATAGTTCGTCATGAACTATAATTATACCAGTTATCCGCTGTGAAATGCCAAACCAGCCAGTAAAAATACCAGTTCATTAACTAGTATGTGCTAAAGGGACGGCCTACCATTTCGACGATTTCGAACAACTTTTGTGATCAGCGACATCTGTCTTTGAATCGCCAAAAACAAAACTAAATTGCAGTTAATTGTATTCCTCTCAACTGTCGGCTGTGGTGCGAGTGAAGACTAACGATTCTGGTAATGGAATCTCAGGTTCGTGTCCGTATGGTGGTGATAAAGTAAAGTAAGTCAATTATTTCAACCACTTAAATATAAACTAATGATTGTAAATTTAATTTCATTAGGAAAATACCTAATACTGAAATACAATAAAAAAATTAAATGAAAATGGAATGGCGAGCCAGAGCCAGTGATGCCAGAAGTTCTCTGTTAAAAATCTCACGAAAATCGGGGAAAAACTCCCTCAATTACCCACATCTTAAAAATTGATCCCACAAAATTCTCAACGAATTCAAAACATATACATACATATTTCAGTAAAAAAGAAGTAACATTGATATAAAATAATAATAACAGATTGGCGCTTACACATATGTCAGTCTTTGGCCGAGCTTCTCCTCCGACTTGTGGGGTGCGCTTTATGTTGTCACACAAAGGGGAGGGATCTAAAGTTTTACGCCGACTCTGAACCATGATTAAAACATAACAAGGGAAAACCAAAGAGAGGCAGTCTGACGTTTGCCATCAACATAACTTAAAAATTCAAAGATCAAACTCACGCACACATTCTCATTTTACAACGCTTTTATCAACTTGCAATGTTGTGTGTCCAGATACCATTTCTAACTATAAAATCTTTGCTTTGCAAAGTTCCTACAAAAAAGTCCTCGTCGGTTGAGAGGTAGATGTCGCCCTATGCACTACGTATGCTACAGCGGAAATGGACGACACGCCATTTCTTTAAATGAAATTAATTGGTGCTCGTATGTATGTAAATACATATATATATACATGTGTGTGCACCAAATCTATTAATATGGTTGAAATTTTTGATTATCTATTGTAAAGTTTTATACAGACAAGACTTAAAAGTAGATAATAATTAATATGAAAAAAAAACTTTTTAATATACAACCAATATAAATGGACTAAAAATTAGAAAATAATAATTCTCAGTCCCATAGAATTTAGTTTGATAACTTTTGATTTTGAAATTTTAGCAAAAGTCATTATAAACAATTTATGAGATTGAAAATGAAAATCGTGGGCGCGTGTAATAGGCCCGACTTGATATGAAGGGTAATATATGTATATATGTGGATATATGAATAACGACCGCTTAACATCGATCTCAAATTTGTACTTTCTCTGTAGAAATTTTAGGTCTATGTTATGTAGTTTGACTATTGTCAATTAAATCTAATGCTTTGTTACGTTATGTTGTACATTACATGTGTATGTATTATATATTGTAGATATGTATTTTGTTTGGAGTTGAAGTTCGCCTATATATGTACATATGAACATATACAATACGATAGTATACGATACTATCGAAAATATCGATAGTATTTTTCAAACCATCGAAACTATGGAATGGCGCCACCATCGATAGTTTTGCAGCTCTATTACTTATTGGAAATTCTTCAAACTATCATTGTTACAAATTATTAGCATTGTGTAAGCGAATATGATTTTTGGTGACTTAAAATTGAAGCACATACATGTGCTATTTAACATTTCATCAGATAATTTGTTCCGATTTTTACATGAAACACCAGTTACAATTGAAAAGACTCCTTTTACTCAGCGCTTGGTTTGGTTAACGTGAGAAAATTTTTCAAGTTGTCCTTATAATTTTTAATACATATATGTACATAGTATTACTCCATATCACATCTTCAGAACGATTAATTACGTAAGAGTGTCGAATATTCTTGAATTTTGATCAATTATTCATCAATAACTGTGTCAAAAGAAAATCCCTTTTTTATTTGAAATGTCCGTTTTTTTCCTTTTAATAATTTTTGTTGCAAAATATCCCTCAAATGGGGAAATTACCCACAATCTGGCATCACTGGCCAGAGCTTTGCTCTGTCGGCCATTGCCACTGTTGCAGCGCCGCGAACAAAATGGTATACTTTTGCTTTTCACGGGGGATGAATTGGCTGAATATCCCGTCAACTGGAGTGATGCTACTAGTATTTCTACTGGTATGGTTCTGATGCAGGAGCGGACAATTGACACCTCCTATGACACCGCCATATTAAAAATACCAGTCGCTAACATTGAAAAAGGAACTACAAGTTGGGCTTAAACGCAAACTGGTAGCACTCTAGTTCACAACTGGTAGCTTTCCCTGCAGGGTACATACATACATATATGCCGCAGTAACAAACATCAGTCGTTGTGATAAAATATGTGCTAAATTCTTATGCATCCATGAGGCATCTAAATTTAATTTTTTTAAAGAAACCATTGTAATTTTTTCACTAATAGATTTTTGTAAAACATGTGCATACATATTTATTAAAAGTTTTGTTCACATATTTTAAACCAATATTTATGTATGCACATATGAAAATTGTATATCTTCATAATAGGGTTTTGCGCTGAAAAAGTAAATAAAATACACGAACACTTACGGCGATTATGTGTCTAGCAATCATCAGGCATAATAAAACAATTAGTTGACAGACTTATTTTTATTTATACGATCTTACAGATGTCTGCACTTCAGATAACGATGATTTGAAAACAGTTCATATTTAACGTCTTGGCCGCTAACACCGTAACTACAATTATTTAGTGAGCTGAGAGGAATATAAACGCTGGACGTTTGATACACAACAATAACCACAAACATTGATATACAAATATAAAGGTGCATACATATATGTATGTATAGAAAAGGGCAAAGAAAAAATATTGATGGAAATGCCTAAAATACATACATATGTATATATCTACATACATACCCTGTAATCCAAAATTCCCATCTTAACGAAATCTTTAGGAATTTCTCATTTCTGTAACGATTTTTTTACGAAGGAAAATTGTATGAAGTTGTTGACGCGAGCTCGTTAAGAAATTTCTGTACGAAAAATAAAGAAAATTCTGAAAAAATTCTACAAGAAATTTCTCCTATCGCAGCACTGTTGTCATTGCTTTCCCGATTTTCTTCCGAAATTTCATAAAAGAATCGAAGTGTGCACAGTTTATTTCATATTAGAAAATTCGGCAAAAAATCGGATGAGATCTTAACGAGTTCTTTAAAATTTCTCTACAGTTCAGAATACTCTGAAAAAATGGTTTGCAGGGTACATATGGTATGTTGCGACTTATAATTTCTCTTAGTACGACATACATAAATGGAATATTGGAGTGATTTCTTGAGGATTGCAATTATAATACTTGCCTTTCAGCGAATCTCATTAACACCCAAATAAATAACATAGAATACCCCGAAAAACATATGCTATTCTGAAAACCTGTAAATATTTAAAGACAACTCTTCTGCAAGACCTTGGGTATTGTGTGCTTTGACGATTTTATTCAATAATGTTAAGTGATGAAACAAAAGAGCCGTCATCAGCAAACAGGAAGTCGCTACATAATAATAACAGCGGTAACTTCAACCAAAATAAAAGCATTAAAAGTCTACATGAATTATTTCTCGAAATACTGGATGCAGTGCTATCATGTGTCATAGTTGCTCCTTGCGTAATTGCCTATTGGCGCGGAACTTGGGAACTAATGGGTATATTGTTGTTCCCGCGAAGCATTCCGCTTTCTGCGCTGATGTCTTTTCTGATCGGCGGTTTGGGACATTTTTTTTTTACAGTTACGCAATCTATGTTTCGAAATTACATAAATCCGGATAACCGCCGTCTCACCTATTACGTAATATCGCGCAGTTATACAGCTTTATTTGGTATAGTATGTGTTAATATGTGGCGAGGCTCGTGGATTCTTTGCGATTGGCTAACCAGTGCTGACTCACTAGTTATAATATCCGCTGTTACGTTTGTATCTATTATGTTCTTGATTTCAACTCGCACTGTTCGCAATTTGGGTGCTGCGCCTTATTCTGTTACAATGGACCATAAAAGTGATTATTTTGATGTCGACACCATGTTTAAAATACCAGTGAGTACATTTAGCCTTAACACATTTAGGGTCTTCACACCGAGCGTGGTACTCGGTAACTCGGCGTTCGATAATTTTTCCGCATGTATTTTGTTTGTGTAAAGTTATTTTACTATCGGTTTACCGGTCACCGAGTTATCGTGGTGGAAGCTTGAAAATGTTTCTGGGAGTTAGTAAACTGCAATCAGCTGTTCGATAATTATCCAATTTTAGATCCGCCCGCTGCCGAAAGACATAAGGCATATTTATGAGTAAGTAAAATTCCTTGACTTTTCTGTTACAATGTATTTATTTTTTTTAAAAAGCTACGAATCAGCTGTTGATAAACATGGTTTACCAGCGTAACAAAAAAAAGCTGAAAAGGACGTTCACAGTTGATAAAATTACCGAGTACCAAATATCAGTTTACCAAGTACCAATTAGCAGGTGTGAAGACCCATGTTATAACTTTACTTATACAAATACGTTCTGCTTATAACACCGTCCACTAAACATTGATGTAAACTATTGTTGTTTTCTACACAATTCATTATAAACAGCCTCAAGCTCAATAAAATTTTTGAATGTAATTGTTATAAGGCTATAAATAACAAATACAAATAACTTAAGGACGAGCACACCTAACAGTTAAACATTCTAATAATAGAAAATATTAACAACAAGTAAGAAAGTCTAAGTTCGGGCGGAGCCGAACATTAAATACCCGGCGCAAGTATATGTTTTTTCACCTTTCCGCTACCGATAGATGGTAAGACGGGGTGTATAAATTTTGAGTAAATTAGCGTCCTTAAATTTCGAAATATTCCAGTTTCAAGCATTTCTGAAATTTACAGTTATATGAAAAGCGGCCGTAATTTTAGTCCGATTTCAATAATTTTCAACGTTTTGCTTTTATGTGGCAAGGACAATAAAAGTACCGAGATTGGTACAAATTAGTATAACGGTTACCGATATACATATATGTGATCATAAGCGGGCGGTGCCACTCCCATTTTTCAAAATTTTACCATAAACGTATTTCTTGGTAAAGAATTGTTGCAAGCATCAATTTTGAATAAATTAGCTTTAATATTTTCTGATTTATCGAAGATTTTGTATTTCTCTAAATTACCGTTATATGGGATGTAGGCGTGGTTATTGTCCGATATTTTAAATTTTCAGCCATTTAGTATGCTGTACCCAGGCCAACAACTGCGCCAAGTTTTGAAGAAATTGGTGAAGCGGTTACCAAGTAATACACATGTAACCATAAGTGGGCGTGGCTACGCCTATTTTCCAAAAATGTATAATAGTCTTATTTTTCGTGTAAAAATTATTGTAAATATCAATTTTGAGTGAATAATCTCCAGTAGTTACTAAAATATCGCAGTTTTCGTATTTCTCAAAATTACCGTTATATGGGAAGTAGGCGTGGTTATTGAGCGATTTTAAAAATTTTCGGCCATTTGGTATGTTGTGCGAAGGC
>NW_023463240.1:0-14827 GCF_013731165.1 Rhagoletis pomonella | reverse complement strand
TTCTGCAAATGAGGAACATTAAATGCCGAAAAAATTACGAAGTATCCCGAAAAGTTCCGAAAAAAAATCCCAGAAAAGTTGCGAAGAATCCCGAAATAATCGAAAAAAAAAGAAAATAAAATAATAAATATCCTGAAATCTGCTAATTAACATTTTAAAATCCTTCGAAACCCCCAAAAAAATAGCCGAACCGAAGCAAAAAATTTATATCTGCTCCAAAAAGATATTATAATAAGTAATTATAATTTACATATATTGGCCAAAAATTTTTGATAAAAATCTAAAAATTATGCCCATCAAAATATTAAAAATCATAAAAAGTAAAATAGATTTAAAGAGCTCTATAAAGTGACATTTTCATACAAATTTTCTTTATTATTTATGAATTTGGGTGTAGGGGATCTATGAGAAAAGTGTATTATATTTACATTAAGAAAGGGTCTTAAATATCTTAGAAAAAGTAACCTTACTTAAATTTTTATTTCCGCAGTGTATTTATTTTACGATATTCAACTGAATAATAAATATAACCACATAACCAGATGACCTGATAACCGGACATGTGTGAATACTAGGGTGATTTTCTCGGAGGTCTGCCGAAGGGCCACCGTTATTTTAAAACACTTTTTTTGATCTTGCTGGGATCATAAATTTAGCCATGGGTCTCCCGAGTGGCAGTAGGTACATCTAAGCACTCGCCTACGGCAGCAAGAGCACTATTAAAATCCTAAAAATAAGCCAGAAAAAATGCAATAAAGTATTAAAAACAAAGTTAAAATAAGACCACAAGAGACTTTTTCGCTGATTTTATGTTTTTACTGTTACTAGTTTTATTGAAGTTTTTGGCCGTGACTTCATACCAACATAAGCATTTTCGCTGTATGAAAACTTTATAAAATAAAACCGGTTCAACCGGTTTTTTCTTGATTTCAAAATTGGGAACCGGGTTTTTTTTAATTGCAATTTTACAAATAAATCGAAAATCGGTTTTGGGAAAAAAGGCGAATAATCAAACACCCTAGTGAACCCCCACATTGTGTTCATAAATCTCTGGTACATTAGTTTGTTATAGATTTAGATAGATATAGATATAAGACACTTTCTTAGCAAAAAAAAAAATCGGAGCTATTTAAGCTAATGTAGGTATTTCATTTTAAATTATTTATAATCAGTGATCTCTGAGAATTAATAAAACAATTGAGAGCTCTAATCTCGGCTAATTATTATCAATCGCTGACCTGCTGAACTCTCCATTTTATGCGCACCAAATAATTGCAACTCTGCATGGTTTCTTTTCATGCCAGCAGCTGCAAGTAATTTTAGCCAAGAACTAATGACTTAAACATAAAGCAAGTAAATTTCAAACTGCAACTAAACAGTTCAAAGTTTTTTAGAGCACAGCAAATGGCACTAGAAGCATTTGGGTGTATTTTATTTTGAATATTTTCAATCAAACACCTAGCCGTTATTTATGCACAAGTAAATGTATTAGTAAAATAAAAAAACTTAAAAATTTTGTTAATTTAACAGTATTAGACATGTATGTGTGTTAGAACAAACAAATGCAATATTCGTACCATGGTTAAGTTCTTACTACACTCGGCCAATCCAAATGTTGAACCAAATACGAAAGACTTAAGCAACGAACTTCATGAAGCACTTCGACGTCTCTTTCGTATAATTTCCTTATTGCACTTTTGCATACAACTCTATACAATTTTATTCTATACAATAAAAATAACAACAATTCCGGGCGCATTCGAACTCACAAAATGTGTGCTACATCCAAGCAAACGATTAAGAAATCCAAAGCAGCAAATAAAAAATTAGCAACCCAAATACAAAAAACCTGTTTGCCAGCAACATTTTTGAATGAAAATCAAAAATATAAACGAAACAAAGTGTACAATTCGGTGAGTGAAAGAAACGAATTGCATGTTAAGCATTTAATTATTGAGAAATACATTTTATACATCGTCGCATGCTGGGATGTTTGTTTATTTGTATGTAGGAATATTATTACGATTTGCATATGGCAAATGATGCTTCGCCACTTTTTTGCATTTCTTACAACACATTTTGCATTACAAAGAGGTTTCGCTTTTTGTTTTGCGCTAAACAATGGCTGTTCCTGTTTACGGTTTGGTTGTTGTTGTTGTTGTTGTTGTTGGCGGTTGTCTATTGCTTTAGTAATGCCAAAGTGTCAAGTCGTGAACCCCCAATGAACGGCATCGTGACAACATAGCACACACAAACACTCATGCGCATAGCGAATAAAACAAACACACGCACGCATAGTGGTGGCGCGCGAGTGTTAAAACAATAACAACAACAAAATTTACTGCCAAAACTAATACTATGTCTGTTTTGATAAATAGTGATGCTGCCAATAGTTTGCTGTGTTGTTGTTGTAGCTTTTGCTGCTGTAATACTGCGAAATACTTAAAACATTCGCCACGAATGGCTCGTTGACCCAGTTCAACTTTTTCATTTTGCCGGCTCCTAAAACAGCCAAGCAGCCAAACGGCGAGGCAAGCAGGCAAACAACAACCGGGGCGTTTGATTAGCTAGCGATGGAAGGAGGAAGAGCGCGAGGGTAGATAATTAAGTTAGCTCGGTGAGAGGAGTATTTGCTCTCCATTTATACGCGTTTGGGGATAGTTGAGCAAATGGGAGAGCAAAGAATGGAAATATTAAATTAAGTTAAATAAAATAAAATAAAATAAAATTAAATTAAATTAAATTAAATTAAATTAAATTAAATTGAATTAAATTAATATAAATTCAATTAAATTAAATTAAATTAAATTAAATTAAATTAAATTAAGTTAAATTAAATTAAATTAAATTAAATTAAATTAAATTAAATTAAACTAAATAAAATAAAATTAAATTAAATTAAATTAAATTAAATTAAATAGAATAAAATAAAATAAACTAGAATTAATTTAATTACATAAAAACTAAACAATCTTATTAAAAAAATTACATTAAAGTAAATTAAATGAAATGGAATGAAATATAGTAATATACCATGCAAATAAAATTGAGCTAAATTAAAACAACATTTATAAAAAAAGAAATAAAATTAAAATAAAAAAATTAAATAAAACCAAATGCAATAAAATAGAATAAAATTAAATAAAAAAATGAAAATTTAAAAAGTGTTTTATATTAAGTTAAATCGATTTAACTTTAAATGAATTAATATAAATTAAATTAAACAAAAATATCAAAAACTAACTGAAAGAAAAATAATAAAAATAAAAATAAACATAAAGTAAAATAAAACACAATGAAAACATAAAATTAAATAAGACGAAGAAGTGTTATTCCATCTAAAAGAGGAAAACAACATTAATTTTACTAAATGACTAGATTGCATCAATCTGTTGAAAAATATTTATGAAATAAAAAGAAGCTGTAAGTGTTGTCTACTTTTACTTCAACATAATTACTTTAAACAAGTCACATGGACCTGTCCTACCAGTTACAATTTTATATATTTTCAAATTTTCAAATTATGTCAGCCTTATTTTTTTTTTTTTTTTTGTACTTAGAAGGTGTTGGTTTTATTTCCAATTGATTACATTCTGGAGTCAAATGTACCACCAGTCACAGTGGAATGGCCCAGATGAGAAAAAAACGACAAATAATACTCGAATTAAAAATAAATGAAAATGAATTACAAATGCACATACGTATATATCACTAACCATTCTCCAAAAAATTTCCTTGACTCAAAAAAAAAATTCCAAAAATATTAAACTATCAAAAATAGAACTAACGGAAGAAACTTGCTTACCGTATATGGCTTTCTAACAGCCTTTGCTTTGGCTTTGAATTTAATTCATAACTGGCGCTCAACCAATACGAAAAGCTTTAAAAAAGTGCTGCTGAGATACATACATACACACATACCAAAATATACCAAGAGAGCATGTGGAGTGAGAGCGCGCGAAGTAGGAGCAAAAGACTGACACTGCAGTCTACATAAATTGATTACTGCTCTTTGCCATTTACCTTACTTCAACTTATTAAAAATCGAATCGAAGCCATTTACCCACTTTGCTTTTGATTTTGTTGTAATTGGCTTTATTGAGCACTTCGAATCGCCAGCTCCGGCCAACCAATGAGTAAATGAGCAGCAGTGCAATCAACAGCGCGGCCACAATCTTTTCTTTGCAGTTGCGGTTGCCAGTGGCTGATCCATGGAAGCCTTAGCCGTTGCACTTGGCTAGTGTGCGCGCGCTCTGCAGTATTTACTGATTTTAATTTTGGTTTTTATTGGTGTTGCTTTTGTATTGCTCTTGTTTTTTGTAATACCTTTTATTTTTATTTTCTTGCTGTTGCTTTGCTGCTTTTCGGTGCCGTTTTTTTGCAATACCAATAGTCTGGCGGGGTAACTTTATGCAGAAGGTCAAACTGACGCCACCACCGAGTGAATTGCGACTGCGTCTAAGCTGTGTATGTGTATTCGCTGTTGCAGGTGTGAGAACGTGAACATGTATGTATGTATGTATGTATGTATGTTTGCTTGCTCTTTTGGCGGTAAGCAAAGGTGTAACTGCAGTAGCTTTTTCGTGTGTGTTTGTATGTATGGCCATACGGTGGTGCGCGTTGCATTTAAGAAATCAGTAGCGAATTGGCAAGTTTGTCGCTTCTGTCTTTTGTTTAAGTTAATTAGTTAATGCCAGTGTTTAGTGACGTAGGAGTACTTTGTGGGTCTGCGAATGGAATTCATATGGAATTTAATATCGAGGGCTTATATTCAATAGCCTCTATCTTCAATTTGTACTTTAAACGACGATATGAATGTATGTATGTATGTATGCCGCCTAACATTTTTTATGAAGGCAATTAAAATGCGCATTGCCACTCAGCTAAGTGCTTTCGACTTTGTATTTATTGATATCTTAAAAAAATACTTATGCTTACTTCAACAAAGAAGTCAATTCGAAAATGCCAATAGACTGAAACCAAACAACAATTTGCTGTTAAAGCGGCCACAGTCGCACAACATTCAGTTCTCCTGCCACCTCTGTTGCTGCTACTAGTTTTTGTTTTTATGGTTGCTGCCCGCAGTGTGACTTAGAATATTTACAAATGACTTGCATTGACGCGCGTGCGCATGCGCTCTCATAACGTTTTGCGCAACACTATGTCACCGATACCAATATAGTATGTTGGCATATTATTTGCTGATATATGTATAAGTATATAGACACGCGAATACGCTTTGATATATATGTACGATTGTATAGCTGCAATATAATTTAGGTGGAACTAGAATTGCCTTTGCTTGAATTGAGCTTTTCGTAACTGCTTTCGAACTGCTTGCAAACGGATATGCAGGGTTACTGAGTTCAGAAAACTGGCTGCAAATTGATAAATATAATCATTTCTCAGTATTTTATATCGCGGTACTACTCAAATCGTGTAATATTACAATTTACTGTGTACACATTTGCATATTTAGGAATGTCTGTGCAGTGCTAAGCCAGTTTGTGGCAAGCACGAGGTGATCAAGAAAACTCGAAATCAATACAAATATTTAGAATTAATTAAAATACAGTATCGCTAGCATTGCATTGATTCAATGTCTAATTCCTTACTGAGTACAAACTTTGCGAATTGTTCAAGGAAAATTCCTTGGGAGTTACTTGAAAGGTGACGCGACGAACAGAAATTTAAAAAGTTATTTAGCTAATAGAATTATGTAGATATTCTTTAGTTGCTGTTTTTTGTTGTAGTTTTGTAAGCTACGCAAATATGAATAAGAAACAACTATGACAGCGATAAAGGGGAATCATCGATCAACACATTTGTATGTAATTGTCCGTAGCAGCAACAATGGGCTTAATAAAGGCGATGGTAGCTACGATAAAACTATCTAAATATAATGATAAAATTATCGGCATCGATAATACATAGATAATTATCCATCGATAGCAATCGATAAAAATGACGATGATTGCAGTAGCGATAGCCATAGCTACAAATTCAATTCAAACATTTTGACAAACATTTTTACAATGACATACCAGAGCAGGGCACTTAGGATTACGATTACATTTTGATTACATTGGATTGCGATTACTGTAATTGTAATCTAGAAAATTTTTAGCATTCCGATTACTGTAATCGTAATCATCGATAAAAGTAAGTGGAAAAAATGTAAAAGCCTAGCTGTTTGGACCCTAATATTTGCAGTTATTTTCATCGTTTTTAAAGTGTAAACAGAATATACAGTAAGTACTCCACGAGTTCAATTGAATAGCTTCAACTTGCCTAAACTTGAATAAGGCTCAGTATTTCCTCAGGCTTGCTTTATAAAGCGCTTCGAGTGATCTCCATAAATGGAGCTAAATTGAATTGCGTTCCACTTGGCCAGAAAATGTTTAACTTTGCATGGAAATTTTCAGTTGAATTTAATTCTATTTGATAAAGAATATACGCTTATACGGCATATTCAATTCGAAACCCACACACGTAGTCACATAAGTAATGGTCACTTTTGTAAACAAATATGCACACTCATGCACACATACATACATACCCACACACAGTTTGAGTTCATAAAGCTCAACTTTGGTTCCGTCAAACCTGTCATCTCCTCACCATTGTTATTCAATTCACAGTCCATTGTTAATGTTTACCTACCCGATATGGCTACTGATTACTTTCAATATTTTCAAAAGTCATTGTTCGAGTTCTTTGTTTGTTTACTCAGCCACCAAGTAGCACCTTTTTGCGAATACTTACAGTACACTCGGCTTTTTGCGCCTTTCCATTAAATGCTGTAGCTAAGCTTTGTTCATAAATATATGAAAATATCTGTGTTCAAATGTTTGTTTGTCAGTGAACAAAATCAAGGGAAGCACTTTTTGTGACACCTGCTAACGATTTTATGAGTTTAGTTTGTCTTACAACACAAAAAAATAAAAAATAATAATTTGTATATTGGTTGGCGCATGCCGTGTAGACAGTTTTCGGCCGAGAAACTTCTCTACATATTTGCAACTTAATTTGAGAAAAGGAAGAATTGCGCCCCTCTCCGATGACAAATTGATTCTTGGCAATGATTTTTCTTCCCATTACTCAAATAGTTTCCGATTGAGTGGTTGCTCTTAAGTAAGTGCCTCTAAAAAAAATTCTAGGAATAGAATTTGAACCGAACACTTTGAAGCCATTTGTCGACTTGCACTCCGTCAATGTAAATATTTTAATATTTGCTCTGTCGTTTCGGCTCGTGCCTGTTCATTTTCAATTGAGCGCATTTAAGCGCCTTTAAAGCGTGACTCAATTGAACTACACACATACATATATTTACAAAAGCATCTATGTATGTGCACACATATGCATGTGAGCAAAAAAAAAAAACAAATATCACAAGAAAATTATTGCCACTTTTCGTGTGAGTTTGAAAGCGTACGCTAATTGTTAAAAAGGAAAATGTGACGTTGCAATAATTGAAACTGTCGTACTTACATACGTACATACATACTTATATACATATCAATGTGCACATACTAAATATGTGTTTTCCACAAACGATCAGTAAATAGTTCCGATTTAGCAAAATAATTTAATTGTATATTTAAATATTTTAAATATTTTTGTATGACTCATCATTTAAAATTTCGATATGATTTCTCAGCCAAAGTTGCTTTGTATTCAGACTGTGTTCAGTTTTAAAATTCAGGCGGCAGAGAAAGGAAACTTTCAGACATTTAGTCATTAATTTTATACATATTAAAAAGGAAGAGACTTCTCCAAATAAACTTTTGAGCAATCAAATGGGTGTAATACACTATTAAAATTACATCCCCTAGTACAGATATTCACAAAAAAATGTTGTATGTAAAACCTAATAGATTAAAGAAAAAATTTAAGCTGGGACACACTGGCAATCAAAAGTGAGGTGTTGGTCTTTTTGTTTAATATCTGGAATGTTTCTCATGATACATTTTTTTTGTTATTTTTTATAAAAATATGGTTGATGGTCATCAATCATAACCACATAAGTCAAACTTTCAAACTTTATGCAGAACTTAGGAAAATTCAAAAAATTTTCGTCTAAATTTTGAACTCTTTAATCTGAATTTTTAGAAAAATGTTGAGTAAACGGCTAAAAGATCGCGTTCAATTGTAATGACTTTTGTGCCGACGGAATTTTTAGTTTTTCCATATAACAAGTGCAATTCATAAAATATAGCGTTAATGTTTTTTTTTTTAATTTTGATGGCAAATGGTCTTGCGTATTTTATTCTACAACACTTTTGTCCCTTATGTTTGAAAACTTGCAAGTTCTGTATAAAGTTTGAAAGTTTGACTTATGTGGTTTTGATTAAAGCATGAACCATATTTTTATAAAAAAATAACCAAAAAATTTTTGCTTGAAAAGGATTGCAAATATTAAACAAAAAACACCATGCACTCACTTTTGATTGCCAGTGTATCACAGTCGAAGCTTTTGAGTATGTCAAAGCTTTTATATAATTTTTATAAAAACTTTAAAATCTCCGTCATCTGATCGAATTTTATTTCCGAGGTATAAATTTTCCTTGCGAAGGAGCCGATTTATAATATACCCACAGTAAGAAATTCTCTACATTCTTTAAAGGTGAAAAGCATTAATGTGCCTTGGGAAAAAGGAGGATGACGGGAAGAATACTCTCTGAAATATCGACCGCGCTGATAGCAAGGCTTAATTGCATACCAGCAGTTTGATTAAAACATCAAGCTTTGTGTTGAGGTGGTATTCGCACGTAACTCAATCCACTTGTAGTTGCGACAGGGTCATAGATTCTGGGGGGTCAACCGTCACAAAAGTTATTCGCTTGGCTTAGTGCTTAGTAATTGATTTCCTTCTTATAAGACTTAACGATAGATAGGTCGATCTTCTGCTTAGGTGTCGATATATAGAGAAAATAGTTTCATTTCGTTTTAGTCAAATAAATCCCAGTAAAGGTGCTATTTCGACGGGGTCGGAACCGAGGAAGAGGAGTGTTAGTTGAGTTGTGTTGAGTGGGCATTTGAAGAAGTGGTTGGTATCGTGGTAGGAAATCTCCATATGCTTCACACTAATTCGGTATGTTTCGGATACAGTGGTTGTTGTACGAGGTCCAGTCTTTCAGTTCATAGAGATGCCTTCTGACGAGCCCAGGGTTAGGTTCCGTCTCGAGCAAATGTCTGTTCGGGTACTCAGATCTGTATCACCTTACCAGGAACTGCTTACAGCGCTCCTACACGATATTTATTAGCATATGTAAAGGCTACTTTTCTGATATTTGCTAACTTCGTCCACCGGATAATTCCGTACACCGATTTTAACTCGCCGCTCATCTCAAATTGACAAGCTAACTCGTGTGTGTTTTTTCCTCACTATCATTTCTGAACTTAATCGCGAAAAGTTTGAGAAAATGGTTACCAAGCCGAGAAAAATAATTAAAAATATTTCGAAGGAATACTTTTATTATCCATCGCATATTTTTAGTAAATAAGTCTTCTTATAGAGTTATAAAATATAATTAGATCGAATTCCGAGTTAATTTTCTTTTTGCAAATTGCTCTAATAAAACGTTGCCAAATTTGTTGTGTAGCAACAGTCGCTTCCTGTGATTAGTGAGCAGACTTATTTCGGAGATAATTTTTTAGTCATTTTGGCATCAGAGCTCCACTGAAAATACCAACGCAAATCATATACACCGTGCAAATACCGATGTGCATGTAAATATATTATGTCCCATGTCGCTCATCAGTTATCTCGCTGCTGCTGCTGCTGCTACAATTCAGAGTACGTCACGCGATTATTATTTAAAGTGGTAAAACAATTATTTTCACATTAATAACGAAGACTACTAAACGCAGCGACGAGGCGACGAGACAAAGCGAAAACCGAGACATCGAGACTTGACATGCAAACAAAGTGTCTCGAAATGTATTTTGTATGACTGAATGTAGCTTAGGAAACGAATGCTTTTCTGCATGTCTGCACTCTTTAAATCACAATTTTGTATTACCGCATCTGTGCTAAGTTTCTTACAAACCTACAAGTTGCCATTAAAAGTAAAGCGAAGCCAGCGCAAGTGATTTCATTGCTACTTTTTAGTCATTACTTATTCTACTTTTTTTTTGTTTGTTTTTTCGTACGTATGTATGTACTTACTTCACGCTTTAGTAACGACCGACAGCGGAAGCTCCATCTGGCTGAACGTCGCCGCTGGTGGCCAGCGAAAGACGGCGCAAAAAACGGCAGATATATTTCATCAAAAGAAATGCATTGCCGGTTGACAGCTGCAGACATGATAAGGACTAATCGTCTGCCTTCATAACTACATACATGCATACATACACGTAAATATATATGTATGTATGTAAATGTGTGCAGTCAACTGGCTTAAGCTGACACAAAGTGAACGTTGACATGCCTTTGTCACGAATAGTTAACTCAATAATAATGGCAAAAACATCAGCATGAAAACATCAAAAGCAAAAACAAAAACAAAAACAAAATTATGCGTATCATAATTTGAGATTTATTGTGTAAAACTAAAAATAAATAAAAAAAATTTACACATATTTAAAAAAAGTAGTTCAACTGCTTGGCTGGAGTTAGCGTGGCTTGGCTTGCATGTATTTGCCACAGCTCAAGGTCACATGCGCTTTGTGTGTACCGATGGTTTATTGCCTCATCAAAAGCTTTCCAAGAGCTTTGTATGACTCTCGCCAAGTACTGCCTTCGGTTTATGTAAATGAGGCGTGTTTTGTTAGTTTTATACATTTTTTTCTTTTTTATTTTTCTTCAAATCTGTGCTATGCAAATCAAACGTCGCACACAATATATCATTTGTGCTCAATAGCCCGTAAAGCAACTCGATAAGTGTGGATTTAACATAAAGTTGTCTTCGAATTGTATACGAATCTAATTTTTAGCAGCCGCTGAGTGCTTAGAAGATACCAATTAATTTTTTTTTATATAATTTTCCAACATTTAGCATATTTCGTTTAATTTACTTGTGCTCAGCAATGCGTGCCTTGCGCGGTTGGCAAATTTTGTACGAAACGAAAGACTTAAGCAACGAACTTCAACCCAATTTTGTTATTACTATTTTTTGGAAAAGTCACGTCTTTAAAATCAATACGAATGTACATATCTATACATTAAATTAATATGGGGGTCTTTATTAGAGCAATAGAAGTCAAATCTAAAATATTTTAGAATATTTGTCTGTTTGTCTGTATGTTTGTTCGAACACCACTCAAACCTTAATGCTTGAAATTGAATGCAGTTTTCACTGGTCTATTGCTAGAGGTCTAACTTAAAATATAGAAAAAATTATAATTAGAGAGTTGCCACCTGTTGGAATATTGCAGTTTAAGTAAATTGTTAAGATAAAGTAAATATTGCAGTATGGAAGTCAAAAGTAAGAGGTTTAAGAAGGCTTACAGCCGAAAATATTTTCATGGAAGGTTGCCACCTGCTTGAAAATTTTAATTTAATTTAATAGATTAAATTAATTAAATATTGCAATCTGAGTGTCAGACTAAAGGGGATTATGAAAGTTTACTGCCGAAAAATATTTTTGAAGGCGGTTGCCACCTGTCTGAAAAATTTTATTCAATTTAATATCTAAAATAAACTAAATATTACAACACCAGTATCAAGATAAAGACTTTTAAGAAAGTTTACTGTTTCGAAGCGGGTATTTGAAAAATTTAATTCATTTAATTTGATAAGATAACGTAAATATTGAATTAATAGGCCTTTGAAGAAAACGCGCAATATATTGACTCGAGTTTTAAGATTATAAATTAAATTTCGAGAAGAACGCCGATACTTAACCTACTTTCTAAATGCCTTGGTGTATTAACTAACACCATAATTCAAGAAAAAAAAGAGTGCTTCATAAATCGAAAATTTGTTTGAAAATCTCACTTCATAAAGCTCCGAAAAATTACACTGAAGATGGCACAACGCCGAAAGCGGTTTGTCTCCAAACCAAAATTAATTAAGGATGACGGAAACTCATTCCGAAAAAAATCGCTTCGATGCTTTAAATGTATCACTTCTGGATGAGTTTGTGTTTTGCAAAACATCTAAATATTTGATTTGATCTAAAAGTTTGATTCAAGATAAGAAAAAAAGTTCTAGATTCAATTTTTTATTCTATGAAAATTTCATTTGGAATTCCCTTAATTCATATAATTTTTCCTTTTTCTTCCAGGACTTATACTACATTACCTTCGGTTACCCCGAGAAGGAATTGAACACAGATATTGCTTTAATAACTGGTGGGGGCAATGGACTTGGCCGATTGCTCGCTCAACGTTTGGGTAAAATGGGCACCAAAGTTATCGTTTGGGATATTAATAAAGAAGGTAAGTATGCGAGACACAAAAACTATGAGGAATTGTGACATGAAAGGAAGAAGCATTAAAAATAAATAAATAAAGGATGTTAACGCACAATTTTTTCAAAAGTTTTCACTTTTAGTACTTCTTATGTACTTAAGAAGCTCACAGAAAAAGCAGGTGCAATATTTTGTGATAATATTTTGAAAGCAATCAGAGCGAAAATTGCCTCTTCGTCTTTTTAATAAACCGTGAATTTCGAGTTAGGACACTTTTGAAGAAAAGCTCATAAAATCCTCTAAATTTATATAATTTTGGTTTATTTGTTGCTATTCCAGGCATACAAGAAACCATCGAAATCGTCGAAACTGATGGCGGCTACTGTAAAGGATATGTTGTCGATATTTCAAAGAAGGAGGAAGTTTACAAGGCAGCTGAAGTGTTGCGGAATGAAGTTGGCGACGTAAGTAATCAGAGTTTAAGTAACAAAGCTCTAAAAAAAGTATCTTAAAACTACTAATACCTAACGATTAAATTATACTTATTGGAGCATTTTGATAGAAAAAGTCAACTTAAATAGGACACACCCATAGGACCTTTAATCTTCATTTTAACCCTTCAACTGCCAACTGGTTCAAAAATTACGATACGATGTGAAACTAAGAGTCTAGACAGTTTTACGTTAAATAGTTCGTTAAATTATGTCAACAAGAAATCCACTACAATTAGTGTAAGAGAAACGAGCCTGATCGAAGTTCTTGTTCTACTGAAAGGCAAATTTTCATCAGTTGAGCTAGAGGGCAGTCCATTCTCTCAAAGCATCAAAGCCAGTGAGTAAGCACACCGGTTCTAATAACAAAGCCTGTTAACTCTGCTCGGGACGCAGTGGATCCTTTCTTTCATACATTTGAAAAACACAGAATCTTCACTCAATACGTTTTTAGTATTTAACTCATTACGAATTTTCATTTGTTCAGAGACTTTATCTCAGTCCTGCCTTTATAGCAAATACAGGGAGAACGAAATTCTCAAAAAATTTCTGGGACTGCAAGATTTAGAAAAAATCTCATGATGCCCTAAAATATGATACAGTTTCCAAAGAGGGGAAACCGTGGTACCAAAAGGTCCAAAGTTAGGGGGATGCGAAGCTTTAAACATTATAAAACTGCAGGACCAAATCAGTATCAGTTTTGTAAAAATTCTGGTATTGCATGCTTCACTGGGCAATATTTTGTTACCTGCTTATGGAGTGGGAACAAAATTTACCAGTGCGCAGAATGCGATAAGGGTGAAAAAATTACCAGGAACTTTTTTTACCGCTAACAAAATTTTGGTTACCAACGCAAAATAGGCCTGATAGAAGCTACTTTTGAAAGAATTTGTCTTTTTGACCTCCAGGCAAGCTTGACCTCGGTGAGCTGAAAAAGCTACTCGAATACTTAGGCTGCATTTCTTTATTCATTCTGAACGTTTGGAATAAACTTTTTTGTTTATTTATTCTTTAGAACGTTCCTGATGATATGTTGACGTACATTTCAAACGCATTCTGTTTATTCCGGCTGTGAAATGGGATTATCCGGAATGTATAAAGAAACGCAGCCTTAATATTCTCTCAGAACAAAATTGAATGCGAATTTCTATGAAGCTTCAAAACGCATAACAAATCAACCGCTCGCATTCTAAATTAGTTCACTAATTCGCTACTCTTAACTTCCTCTGTTTAACCTCAGCAGTAATTGAAACACTTTTAAGCTAAATAATGCTTGAATTTTAGTACATTACCATTTGCATTGAAAACTCAGTCGACCTTGAAAGTTTGTATGAAGTGTCGGTTAAGGGCACAGAAGTGCTACAGAAGCGCACACAACACAACAAAGCCGCTCACTCGTACTTCAACTTGACTTGTGACCCTATTTCATTTATGTAAATATATATTTGTATGTATGTACATATAGAGTTACTTTATTGCATGCAACGTGAACTTGCTTATCTTATCCGTCAGTCTTTTTTTGTTTCATTTTTCCACGTCAGCGCATAGCCTGCCACTTCTTTTCAATGCAAACTGAGGCAGCTGTTGCCGTTATTGTTTGTTGACATGATTACGAGATTTAATATATTTAAATGCCAGCGCCCATCAAATTTAATTAGTGCTTAAAGACTAGTTTGATTGCTTATGCAATTCAACGCGCTTCAATGAAGAAAGAATTCAAGCACTCAATGCTTTAAATTAAAGAAAAAAAAAACTGACTGAACGCGAAAAACCAGGACAACAGCAACAGCAGCAGTTGTCTTCTTTTATGTTGGTAATTTTTAGCATAAAAGAGTTAAAATATACCAGAAGCGTGTTTGTTTTAAATAGAATGACTACGGGTTGTTTTTTTTATATATAAAGATTAAAAATGAAACAATTAAAAATCTAATTTACTTAGCCTTCATAGTTGACAAGTTATTGCACAATATTTTCAAGTTT
>NW_023463239.1:13474-14837 GCF_013731165.1 Rhagoletis pomonella | reverse complement strand
TAAACCTTTTCTACTTGATATAAATTTCATTCTACATATATTTTTTAGCAACTTAAGTAAAGTTCTGCATCCGCCAGTTTCTACAGCCATACATAAAAAGAAATAATGAAGTTACTTTATTGACGCATTGCTATGAAAGAGTTACTGTTTAACAGTGAGATTTGGCTAACTTTCAATTTTTTACTGAAACCGGTGGTGAACACTCAAAAAACGGCCCTAAGAGGGGCATAACATGAAAGAAAAAAACGGAGTCGATTTGAAATCAAGCGGAGTAGAGGAGTAGATTTAAAATTTTTTCAAAAATCGCAGTAAATCTAATCTCTTCTTAGTGAACTCCAAACACAAGTAGGGGACACATTTTTTCAATTTTAACGCTAATGACCGACAGATGGGGGGGAAAACACAGGGTTGTATCAGACTTTCGACGTGGTTTCGAGTTGGTTAGCTTTTAACCATCTCAGTGAAATGGTTAAGTGCTGTCATTTATATATGGCGAAACTACGCTAAATCAAGGGGGTTATCGGGATAACCAACTCAACAGTCATAACTACGTGGTTAGCTCCAGTGGGGACAAGGTATTAAAGATTTCGGGAACATTTGTTTGCAGGGTATATATTTACGTGTATGTGTATGTATACGCGGTTATGTAAACAAAGCAAAACAGGCGATCATTTGACACAACCGTGCTCGTTTTTGAAAAATGCCCTAGGCCTGGGTAGCGGCGCAAATTTTTTGGTGCTGACACACTAATTCCAGCACCACTGCCGAAATCAGCACAGTGTGTTGGCGCAACTGCGCCTCTTCAGGCTAAAGCTCATTTCCTTTATTGCCAAGGTGAATTAATACAAGGTGGTATCGGTTGAGCAAAAACAACGCAAGTATACCTAAGTTCCAAACCCAAAAATACAACAAACACATAATTTTCATATTCAGAAGGACCGCGGCTAATTCTAGCAAAACCACCTTGTAAAAATTCACCTTGTGCTGCACATTTTACAAGTGACACTTATCCTTTGTGTGTTCTTTGCTGGTTCTTGGCGACGCCCGGTATTGTCTGTGTTCTGGTGTTGCTGGCGCCATTGGGTTACTGAGTTGTGAAAATCAGTATTAGCGCCAATAACTCAGCTCTCGGTATCAGCGCAATGGCTATAGCACACTGTGCTGTGTGGATTGTTCTCGCCGCCAATAATCGCAAAACACAAGGAAAAAGCAAATTCGAGCGATAAGTCATGGAGCAAGGCGGATGTATACATAATGGGCCGAATGCATAAAAACTAAGCAATTTCTTTTTCTTAAAATTTCATACGCTTGACTTAAATTTATTTAAACAAATCCAGTAAAAGGTGTGAAATTTTAAGAAAAA
>NW_023463239.1:5736-13374 GCF_013731165.1 Rhagoletis pomonella | reverse complement strand
ACAGCGCGCTCCTGCATCTGAAGACATGCAGAATTGCGGTGCCAGATGCGGGATTCTTGCGCGGGCGGTGGGAGTTTGGGTTTTAGTGGGTAGCCCAACACGCTTCGGTGGGGTCCCACACTCGGGGAAGGTAGTATAGAGACTAGCGCCCCCGGCCAGTGCATAACGCATCTCCCTCTCCTACGAAAAAAAAATAAAATAAAAAAAATGAAGGGATGTACATATCTGCTACCAAAGGACCCAAAAGATACGAAGAACCCTTCTAAGTATCGCCCCATCACGTGCCTATGTACCCTATATAAAATTCTTACATCTTGTTTAGCCGAAAAAATATGTACTCATCCTGATACGCACCACATTCTAGCCATCGAACAAAAAGGATGTGTTAAAAACAGCAAAGGCTGCAAAGAGCAGCAAGCATACCATAATCAAAGAAATATTTATACATCTTATATTGACTTCAAAAAAGCCTTTGACACTGTTCCGCATTCTTGGCTTTTTGTGGTTTTAGACATTTATAAAATATCGCCGAACATAAAACGTCTTATGCAGCAACTTATGAACTCATGGAAAGTTACTTTAAAACTATTTCATAATAAAGGACTCATAAAAACCGCTCCCATACCTATTAAAAGAGGTATTTTCCAAGGAGATAGCTTGAGTCCGATATGGTTTTGTCTGGCGTTAAATCCACTTTCTTCGATACTAAATGCGTCAAACTACGGCTTTAGTTTAAAAGCACCGCGTGTATCGCAATATAGACTTTCACACCTACTGTACGTGGATGTTATAAAGCTATATGCTGCAAATGAACGTCAAATGAATACGCTACTGGAACAAACAGAAGATTTTTCAAATGATATAAAAATGTCGTTTGGAGTAGAAAAATGTCGAAGATTAAGTGTGGAAAATGGAAAACTTATAAGGCGAGAATTTGAATTAATGACTCATGAAACTGTAGACTCAATGACAGAAGGCGACACATATAAACACCTTGGTATTTTACAGGCTAGGAGGATGCAGCACAGTGAAATAGTTTGAGCCGTAACTAGTGAATACCTCCAAAGAGTAAAGAGCTTGCTGAAATCATGCTTGAATGGGAATAACCTTTTTAAAGCCATCAATGCATTTGCGATACCGGTTTTAACATACACCTTTGGTGTAGTAAAATGGTCCGAAACAGAACTGGAAAACGTCAAGAGAGCAACAAGGACATTGTTGACAAAGTATGGCACGCATCACCCAAAATCGGCAGTAGAACGTCTCTACTTGCCACTTCGACAGCAGGTCGAGGGATGGTAGACATTAAGCAATTACATAATAAGTGTAAACAGAGCCTTCGTTTATACTTCCACAACCAAAAGAACAGCCTACTCCAAACCGTGTGCAAAGCCGATTTAAAATATTCACCATTAAATCTTAGTGACCTTTCTGCAATCGAATTAATATCAGGAACGCAACATATCCAGTCGCTAATGCAAGACTGGAAAATGAAAGCGGTTCATGGTGCATGTTCTAGACGCTCCTGAAGTAGATAACGCTGCTTCCAACGAATGGTTAATTCACTCCGGTATCTACGCCGAAACTGAAGGATTTATGATCGCTATACAAGATCAAGTTATTGCGACTAGAAACTACTCGAAATATATTATGCGTGCTTCCGTTGAAAACGACCTATGCAGACGATGCCAAAAGCAAACAGAAACCATCCACCACATCACAGGAGCTTGTGACACGTTAGCAGCCACCGAATACTTAACCAGACATAACCAGGTGGCAAAAATTGTACACCAGAGTCTAGCGATATAACATAAGCTAGTAACGGAAGAGCTGCCGTACTTTAAATATACTCCAGACGCTGTAATTGAAAACAGAACGAGCAAGCTATATTGGGACCGATCAGTTTTGAGGAATCGTCCAATGCCACACAACAGGCCGGACATAATAGTGGTCGAAAAAGAAGTGAATCATGCGTTCCTCATAGATATAGGCGTACCAAATACTCACAACCTTCAAGATTGTTATATGGAGAAATACAGAAAATACCAGAGCTTAACATACGAGATCAAGGAATTGTGGAAATTAGAAAAAGTAGAGGTGATTCCAGTTATAATTTCGACAACAGGAGTTATTCCAAAATCATTGAACACTAGCCTGGAAAAATTCAACATGGTAGAAAAGCGAGGGGCCATACAAAAATCTGTGATATTATCTACATCATCGATAGTTCGTAAATTTCTGAATATGAATTAGCATTAAGAAACAGAAAAACTTGCAACTGTGTAGTATTAGGCGTGTTTTATTTGAGCGCGGTAAGCTAATAGCTTAATCTGGGTCAAATAAAACGAATCTAGCTTAATTTGTCATGACTTAGTTATAAATTATGCTGGCAACACCTGATATGTGTGTGCTGGCAATACTGTATGAGTTGTAGAGGTGGGTAATGGCACAATTTTTTGTGTCTTGACACAGTAGCACATGCACACAATGAAGTGTTAACACACTGTGTTGGCACAATTGTGTTATTGCTACCTATTCAAAATCGATCAAGAAACTCCATGACAAGGCGAATTTATACATTAGGCTATATGCATAAAAACTAAGCAAATGCTTTTTCTTAAAATTTCACACCTTTTACTGGATTTGTTTAAATAAATTTAAGTCAAGCGTATGGAATTTTAAGAAAAAGCAATTGCTTAGTTTTTATGCATTCGGCCCATTATGTATACATCCGCCTTGCTCCATGACTTATCGCTCGAATTTGCCATTTCCTTGTGTTTTGCGATCACACAGCACAGTGTGCTATAGCCATTGCACTGATACCGAGAGCTGAGTTATTGGCGCTGATACTGATTTTCACAACTCAGTAACCCAATGGCGCCAGCAACACCAGAACACAGACAACACCGGGCGTCGCCAAGAACCAGCAAAGAACACACAAAAGAGAAGTGTCACTTGTAAAATGTGCAGCACAAGGTGAATTTTTACAAGGTGGTTTTGCTAGAATTAGCCGCGGTCCTTCTGAATATGAAAATTATGTGTTTGTTGTATTTTTGGGTTTTGAACTTGGGTATACTTGAGTTGTTTTTTTTCAACCGATCCCACCTTGTATTAATTCACCTTGGCAATAAAGGAAATGAGCTTTAGCCTGAAGAGGCGCAATTGCGCCAACACACTGTGCTGATTTCGGCAGTGGTGCTGGAATTAGTGTGTCAGCACCAAAAAATTTGCGCCGCTACCCAGGCCTAGTGCATTTTTCAAAAACGAGCACGGTTGTGTCAAATTATCGCCTGTTTTGCTTTGTTTACATAACCGCGTATACATACACATACACGTAAATATATACCCTGCAAACAAATGTTCCCGAAATCTTTAATACCTTGTCCCCACTGGAGCTAACCACGTAGTTATGACTGTTGAGTTGGTTGTCCCGATAACCCACTTGATTTAGCGTAGTTTCGCCATATATAAATGACAGCACTTAACCATTTCACTGAGATGGTTAAAAGCTAACCAACTCGAAACCACGTCGAAAGTCTGATACAACCCTGTGTTTTCCCCCCATCTGTCGGTCATTAGCGTTAAAATTTAAAAAAATTTGTCCCCTACTAGTGTTTGGAGTTGACTAAGAAGAGATTAGATTTACAGCGATTTTTGAAAAAATTTTAAATCTACTTCTCTACTGCGCTTGATTTCAAATCTATTCCGTTTTTTTCTTTCATGTTATGCCCCTCTTAGGGCCTTTTTTTTGAGTGTTCACCACCGGTTTCAGTAAAAAATTGAAAGTTAGCCAAATCTCACTGTTAAACAGTAACTCTTTCATAGCAATGCGTCAATAAAGTAATTTCATTATTTCTTTTTATGTATGGCTGTAGAAACTGGCGGATGCAGAACTTTACTTAAGTTGCTAAAAAATATATGTAGAATGAAATTTATATCAAGTAGAAAAGGTTTAGATCTTTTAGGAATCTTTAAAGAAAAACATATGAAGCGGTTGACAAGAACTGGTAACAAAATTTCTGTACGATTTCTTAAAGAAAATTCTTTAAAAAAAATCTGAAACCATTCAGAATACTCTGAAATCCTGGTATGCAGAGTATACATATACATACGAATATGAATACATAAAGAAGCTGTAGTTGACACAACGAGTTCATACCAACGGTAAATGTTGTTTTTGTACGATTGATACAACCTGTAGTTGTTGAATCATGGCCTAGTGTGCTAAAAACACTGCCCAGGATGTAATTTAATATTGTGCCACGTGTGCGACTGTGATATAATTTAATCGAAAATTGCGCCTGTGCGTGCGTCAAATTGACGAATGTCAGCACAGTAGCACAGCACTGTGCTGTGTTACACATCTCTAATGAGTTGTCAATTTAGAAAAATCTTTAACGATGACTGACACGGGAAAAAGGTTATTTTCATAATTTTTCATAAATGAATTATTATTACTTTTTTTGTTTAATTATAGCAAGAGAAAAGTATGGACGAGGGCGGAGACGCTCCTTTTCCTCAAATGCTATGCGGAAAGGAAGAAAGAATTTCTTCATGCACGTAAAAAAAAATATGCATATCAAAATGTTTTGGAAGATATGATTTTCCAAGGTTTTGTGGTAAGAATTGTGCATATTTAATTTAATATTAAATTACCTACATATTTGTATTTTAGGATACAACGGTTACCACAGACGCACTTTTTGCGAAAATGCGTACGCTTTTAAAAGCCTACAAGTCTGCCAAAGACAATGAAAGGCAAACAGGAACTGCTCCTCGCACTATACCATATATGACAGAAATGGACGAAATTTTTGGTGAGAGTTGTTTGGTTGTAAATAATCATACCATTAACATAGGAACAGATCCTCAGGAGGCATTAATAGAAACATGTAGTAAGTTGAAAGACTTTTTCGTACTGTGATATAAAATTGTAACTGAATTTTTTTTTTCTTTTAAAATTAGCAATCGAGCTGTTAAGAGACTCAACTAGGGTTTCGCCAATCCCTGAACCGAGCACCTCAAGTCAGTTTCAAGAACTGAGTACCTCCACGCAGTCGCTGAACACACCAACGCGAAGCCGCAACTTACAGCCGAGTACGCCCGCTGCGAGCACACGTGTTAGAAAAACGGCCAGGGATCGTTACTTTGAAAATAAACTTGAGCTGAAGAGAAGAAGCTGTGAGGAGAAAGAAAAATTCCATGCAGATATTCAGCGTATGTTGCAAAATTTAGAGAAGAAGCGTGATTTGCAGCTAGAGTTGGAGGAAAAAAACTTAAAATAGAGGAGGAAAAGTTAAAACTCCTACAACATTGCTGCGGAGATGATTAGAAAAGAAAAAGGTTAAATATTAAAAAAGACAAAAAAGTAAATAAAAAAAATTAAATATAGTTTGGCTACTATTCAAATAGAATTCCGTTTATTTTTTCAACAAAACATGTATGGATTGTAATAAAATACAATTGAATCAACTCAAGCTTAAGCTCAAACATTTCCTCTTAATAGCTGAATAAATAACTCATTACTCATTATGTCACTTTCGCTCACAGAGACTGGTTCTAATTCCACACTTTCACTTCACTTTCACTTTCACTTTCATGAAGGTGTCGTCGTTTTTTAATATATTTATATTATGCATAATACATGCGCTCGCCACCAAATGTGTTACAGCGCATAAATCTTTATGCTCTGTAAACTTAAGAAGTCTGCGAAAACGACCTTTGAGTAAGCCGAACGCGTTTTCTACAACAATTCTTGCCGACGAATGAATTTTGTTTAATCTGATTTGTTGTTCTGTTAGTGAACCATAATCTTTGAATACCGTAGTAAATGTAGAGTTTGGAAACAAATTTTCAACACTATTTTCTGCTTTCCTATAAGACGCTGATCTCTTGAGTACTCTGAAGTCATGGTAGGACCCAGGCTCGCCGCAATAAATATCAATGAACTTCATATCGGCATCGACAATTTCCTGTAAAACTAAGCTGTAATTTCGTTTTCGATCAAAATATATATGCTTATCTTTTTTTGGTGCGTTAATAGTTATATGTGTGCAGTCTATTGCACCAATGACACCAGGTACTTTCTTTCTTTGCAAAAACTTTCTCGTGGTATCTTCCACTGCTTTTCCAGTTGGCCACGTGATAAACTCGTATCCTATTGAAATGATCCACGCAACAACGCGACGAACAATTGCCCATGCAGTGGATTTCGTTACACCAAACAAGTTAGCAAGTTGTCTGTAGGTTATGGTGTTGCTTAGGTACCATATGTACATATATATCATTGTCTTTGCAGGTATTTTGGGCTTTCCAGACATTGTACGGCTGTGATTTTGATCGTTTTCATTATACCTCGCTTTAGAAATATAACACTGTTTCAGTAAAAATTTGTAAAACGGAAGAAACCCTTACTTATTAAATAATCCACTGTTTTTCGATTCAGGCGAAAATGGGACTTGAAATCCTCATCTGCATACTCATCGATAACGTCGATGAAACCGACAAATTTTGGATGCTCTACCTGTTCTTCCTCAGAATCGTCCCCCGATGAACTAGCTTCAGCAGCTACATCAGCTAGTATTTCTATTATTTCTTCATCATCCGCGTAATGTATACTGGAAGAACTACAGAAAAACTAGAAATTGGAAAGTATGCAAACTTGGTTTGGTTTAATTATAAAACAATACTTACTGCATCTTTAATTAAATTTGGCATTTTCAACTTACACCAGTTGTGTATATGTTTGGTTAATCCATATTTTGTCGAAGGCACAAAATTTACACGCGTTTCTTTTATACTCTATTTTTGTCTATCTTTTTTTTGTTTACATTTTCATCTATCAAAATGGTGTATATCGTGAACGACAACTTTTTTTTGGCAATAAAGTGTGAATAATCCAACTACCGTGAATGAAAAATATTAATCAACTGGCAATGCCGCTAGTTCAATATACAAGCCAAGATAGCTTGTCACAAGCCAATATAATTATGTTGGCTAGGTCTTCCATACAAAATAAGCTAATAGCTTATATAACTGGTCAAATCAAACACGCCTTAAGTAGTTTCGACTTAGTTTACGATATAGCAAAACGAGTGTGAAAATGTATCGATTTTTTTAACGATATTTTGGAAAAATTACATTTTTATTAAATAATATCAAGTTTGATCATCCGTTTATGTAATTTTTATTTTCATTGCATGATTTTGCAAAAGAATAAGGTACCATTTTCTTGTTAATTGTGTGAAATAGCCAGAACAACCGCAGTGATGTGAAGTCTATGTTTATCGAAAGCATGCTGTGGAACATACAAATAGTAAATATCTAAATGATATGCACAAATTTACTTTAAAAGAGCTAGCGTGAAACTGACTTATTATTTGAAAATTTATCTAAATTATTCCAATTATAAAATTGTGATGTAGCTTTATTCGAATTGTAATACGCATTTAATTTCATCTTCCGATTAAAATGGATCGATCTTTGTAAATTTTAATTGGAGTTTATTCAATGTTATCAAAATCACCCTCTACCAACTTAATTTTTACATATTTTTTTTTCGTAGGAGAGGGAAATGCTTTATGCACTGGCCGGGGGCGCTAGTCTCTATACTACCTTCCCCGAGTGTGGGACTCCCAC
>NW_023463239.1:5165-5636 GCF_013731165.1 Rhagoletis pomonella | reverse complement strand
AAAGGTGTGAAATTTTAAGAAAAAGCATTTGCTTAGTTTTTATGCATTCGGCCCATTATGTATACATCCGCCTTGCTCCATGACTTATCGCTCGAATTTGCTTTTTCCTTGTGTTTTGCGATTATTGGCGGCGAGAACAATCCACACAGCACAGTGTGCTATAGCCATTGCGCTGATACCGAGAGCTGAGTTTTTGGCGCTGATACTGATTTTCACAACTCAGTAACCCAATGGCGCCAGCAACACCAGAACACAGACAATACCGGGCGTCGCCAAGAACCAGCAAAGAACACACAAAGGAGAAGTGTCACTTGTAAAATGTGCAGCACAAGGTGAATTTTTACAAGGTGGTTTTGCTAGAATTAGCCGCGGTCCTTCTGAATATGAAAACTATGTGTTTGTTGTATTTTTGGGTTTTGAACTTAGGTATACTTGAGTTGTTTTTGCTCAACCGATACCACCTTGTATTAA
>NW_023463239.1:0-5155 GCF_013731165.1 Rhagoletis pomonella | reverse complement strand
GCGACGATACCCTGAAATAATTGGGGGCTGTGATAGATAGAAAAAATCATACCTTGAAAATAGATCCAGATATAAAAATTCCACTCAAGAATAAGACCGTTGGGGTATTAATTTTTCTGAGGTATCGACCCCGGAGGCAGTGCTGCCCGCTCTGAAATCTCTACTTAAAAAATATTCACATCTCTTTGAGCCTTTGAGCGAAAAAATTAACATTAGAACGTCTGTCAGGGCCGAAATAAAAACTACCACAGAAGATCCTATATACGCCAAAAGCTATCCCTGCCCGGGGAATATGAGAGAAGAGGTGGACAGACAGATTTCCGTACTACTCGACGAAGGTATTATTCGTCCATCCAAAAGCCCTTACAATTCTCCAATTTGGGTGGTATCTAAAAAACCAAAGCCGACCGGAGAAAAGCAATACAGGATGGTAGTGGACTTTAAACGCCTAAATACAATCACGATACCCGATACCTATCCAATCCCTGACCTCAACGCAACATTAGCCAGCCTCGGCCAGGCCAAATACTTAACGACCGTCGACCTTACGTCCGGGTTCCACCAAATAGGAATCAAAGAGGCTGACATCCCGAAAACAGCATTTTCAACCATGAATGGGAAGTACGAATTTTTAAGACTTCCTTTTGGGCTGAGGAATGCGCCGGCCATATTTCAGCGCATGATAGACGACGTCTTGAAGGAACATATTGGGAAAACATGCTACGTCTATATTGCCGATATCATAGTGTTTGGTAAAGATTTAGACGAGTATATGAAAAAATATCGATATAGTATTCGAAAGGCTGGAAGACGCCAACGTCAGGGCAAACATAGCAAAAACAAAGTTTATGAGAGCAGAGGTAGAGTTCCTGGGGTATATAAGAAAGAGAAATTTATACAGTGCAGACGTGTTTTTATTTTGCTCTGCGTTTTCTTATTTTCTACGTGGTTTTCCGCGCATGATATATTTGTGTATTGCGTTTTCTGGTGAAACTAAATTTGGTGATATACCTGTTGCCGTTTGTCATTTGATTCGATTCAAGCTGAGGTGTAAACGCTTAAAATACTGCTTGTACTGCTTTTGTTGTTGCCGAACTTGAAGGTATGTCTCCCCCTCCTGCTGCTGCTAAACGTCGCTTGAGCAAAGATTCTCCAATTTCGAAAGCAGCGAAACTGGATGAGAGTGCAGCTCTACCATCTATCCTAACTGCACTTAGAGAGCTTGAGCAAAAGGTACAACGTCAATCCGATACACTCCAATCTTTGTTTGAAGGTCTCTCTAACAAAATTGCGGAAGCGGAGCGTGCTCTTTGCAATAAAATTGATACGGAGATTTCTGTGCTCTCCATCAAACTAACAGAATCTGCTGAACGTATATCTGCTTTAGAAAGTAGGCAAGAGCTGCTTGATAGTGAGGTGCAGAGTTTGCGTGCACAACTAGAGAGAGTAAACTCCTATACCCCTGAGGAATCTACTGCCGCTGTTGTATTTGGATTACCGTTTTCTGAAGGAGAAAACCTAAAGAGTATATTTAACCACATATGCCTCTCTATTGATTTCTTGGTGCCGCAGATACGTGACATCTTTCGCTCCAGGCCAACCAACAACAGCCCTAATAGTGCGATTATCGTTAAATTCTACTCTTCGCATGATCGGAATCGTACTCTTCATGCTTTTGGCGAATATCGTAGGCGTACAAAATCTCTTATTTCATTAGCTGCTGTGGGGCTTGAAGGTAATTTCTCTATCTTCGAGAGTTTGAGCTCGAATAAGAGAAAGATCTTGCAAGAAGCAATTCGACTAAGAAGAGCGGGTAAATTGGCCTCCGCATTCACATTGCGTGGAGACGTATTCATTAAGACTTCTAAAGACTCTTCGGGAATAAAAATTGACAAGCTTGATGATCTTAAACTTGTATATTGATACGCTGTACTCTTTGCAACTCTTATTTATGTTATCTTCTTATATGCCTTGTTTAAATGTTATTGTAAACTATGTAAAGTTGGTTCATCTTTCTGTTTTGTGCCGTAAACGTATATTTGATGGTTGTTGTTTTCCATTAAAGGTTGCTTTTGTTTGCTGCTTGCATGTTGTCTCTGAGTAGCAAAACTAATAGCGTTAATGACAACAGTATTGCTATGTTAAATATTCTATGTTCCCAGCAGAGTGGTCTTAGGGTGGTTCACTTTAATGCGCGGAGCCTGAACAATTTAAAAATGGATTATGTGAGACATGTTTTCCAGTCCTCAGGTGTTGACGTTATATGTATATCCGAAACTTGGTTTGTCAGTGATGTGTGTGATGCTTACTATAACATTAATAGCTATAAGTTAGTGCGCAATGACAGGGTCGGTAAAAAAGGCGGTGGCGTTGCTATTTACTGCAAGAACCACATTAGCATGCGCACAATCTGTCAGTCGAACGATGGGGGCGTGGAGTTTTTGTTCGTCGAATTGTCTGACCGTTTTAATAAGGCTCTTATCTCGTGTGTATATAACCCAAACAAATATGTATCCCTTAATCCGTTTTTTGCATCCCTTTCTTCTTTCGTAGTAGACTACGAAAATATTATTATATGTGGCGATTTCAATATTAATATTCTTGCTTGTGACTCTCTGTGTTGTTCTCTGTTAGATAATGTTGCGACTTCCGGTCTCTCGATTGTTAATAATTCAGTGCCGACGAGGTACGGTAATAATTGTAAACCCAGTCTTCTGGACTATTTTATCGTGTCTGACGATTCATCTGTCTTAAAATTTGACCAAATTTCATTTATATCTGACCACGATCTAATTTTTTGTGCGCTTGATATTAAATTTAGCTGTTCTTCCTCTGAGCAGATTTATACGTTTCGAGATTTTCGTTCATGTGACACAAATGCTCTCTTCTTGGATCTAGACAGCATCGATTGGCGTAGCTGTTGGTATCTTCCGACCGTTAATGAAAAAATAGAGTTCCTTAATTACAACCTACTGTCCACCTTCGATGCTCATATTCCAATTCGATATGGCAAAACTAATTCGTGTCCTTGGTTCAACCTTAAAGTTCGAAGAGCTATTAAAGCCCGCAGTAAAGCATATCGTGCTTGGAAATCAAATAGTAGTAAAACTAATTGGGACATCTTTCGCACAGCAAGAAACAATGCTACGCAAATTGTAAGGTGTGAAAAGAAGAGGTATTTTCATTCCAAGCTTGACCCCTCTCTGTCCTCCGGAACTTTATGGCGCAATATCAAAAATCTCCGAGTCTGGGCCAAAGACAAATCAGAATGCACATTAGATGTGGATAGCATGAACGATGCTTTTCTTAGCAGTGTATCGTCTATTGTTCCCCTATCTAAATTTACCCCTTGTAGTACTGCAATTTATTCTGGTGTTCCTTTCGTGTTCTCAGCTGTTACTGAGTCGGATGTGGCTAAATGCGTCTTCAAAATTAAATCTAACGCAGTTGGTGAGGATGGCATACCTGTTCGGTTTATAAAGTTGATTCTCCCTTATATTATAAGCCCTCTAACACATATAATTAACCACTGCGTTACCACATCTTGCTTTCCCGATTCGTGGAAAATCGCTTGTGTTTGTCCGGTTGCAAAAAGTAAACTTGCTTGTTCACCCAGTGATTTCCGTCCTATTAGTGTTCTTCCCTCATTATCAAAAGTGTTTGAGTCGCTGATGGCAGAACAAATCTCCTCACACATTTCTGAAAATAATCTCTTGTCTCCTCTTCAGTCTGGGTTCAGAGCGGGGCATGGATGCTCTACTGCTATGATTAAAATTATGGACGACTTGAGACTTTCTTTTGACAAAGGAGAATTATCTCTTTTATGTTTGCTTGATTTTTCAAAAGCATTTGACTCAGTTGACCATTCATTGCTTTGCTCCAAGCTCGAATTTTATTTCGGTTTTGGTGAATCAGCTTTATCGCTCATGAAGAGCTACTTAAATTGCCGGTCTCAACGAGTGAAAATTGCGTCTGTAACCTCGCAGATTAAGTCCTTGAAATGTGGTGTTCCCCAAGGATCTATCTTAGGTCCTTTGCTATTTAGTATCTTTGTAAATGACATTTTCTTAACGTGTAACTTTGCAACAATGCATGCGTATGCTGATGATATTCAGCTTTATTTATCTGGTTCCTTTGATGACATAGATACGGTTGCTGCTAATTTAAACAATGATATAGACTCTATCTCCCGCTGGGCCAGTCAAAACGGACTCTGCCTAAATCCAAAGAAATCATATGTTTTACCCGTGCATAAGAGAAAATTTAATTATGATATCATTCCAGCTCTCAGTTTAAACAATTGTTCTTTAAAGCTGGTCAGTAAAGTTACTAACTTGGGATTTGTCATCAACTCCTCTCTTAGCTGTATTGATCATACTAACTCTGTTGTAAACAAAGTTTATGGGACCCTTAGATACCTCAGGCAATCTGCATCTTTCACTCCAGTTAGTACTAGGCGTAAACTTGCCCTACAATTAATCTTACCGATAATTACATACTCTGAGTTGGTATATAGTAAGCTTGACTCTAATTCTGCTCACAAAATTGACGTTCTATTTAATTATGTTACCCGGTATGTGTATGGATTACAGAAATTTGACCATATATCCGCTTGGAGGTCTTCTTTGCTGGGATGTGACATCTCTGACTACCTAAAAGCCAGGAACTGCATTTTCCTCTATAAACTTATACATATGAGAACCCCACGTTATCTGTATGACAAACTTATTTTTCCAAAGTCGGAACGTTCTTCTGACTTAATTCTGCCCTCATACAACTTTAAAAACTCTGCCAGACTGTTTTTCATTAACGCTATTCGTATTTGGAATTCTATTCCTCATGCCGTTAAAACCAAATTCAACAAAAGCAACTTTAAAAGTTCCCTCCATACATATTTCTCGTCTAGTTGATGAACCTTCTTAATATTTAAGTTTTTATCTAGTCCATAATTTTTAGTTTGTACATCTATTGTTTTATTCCCAGCATTAATAGTATTAATATTACCTCTAAATCTGTTTAGTTACTTATATTGCTGTTGTACTTCAAAAGACTAAGTCTTATTGTACTAATTTTAAATAAAGAATAAAGAATAAAGAATAAAAAAAAGAATAATAACCTCCGATGGTATAAAAGCAGACCCCTCAAAGGTCCAGGT
>NW_023463238.1:0-14842 GCF_013731165.1 Rhagoletis pomonella | reverse complement strand
TATAACTTCGGAACCATAAGTCCCACGAACTTGAAATTTGGTATGCAGACATACCAATGGTAGGTGCTTATGGGAGGGTATACATAAACGAGTTTGTAAAAGGAGGCGTGGCACATCCCATAGGCGTGGCATTTTTTATCAGGTGTAACCTCGGAACCATAAGTCGCACGAACTTGAAATTTGGTATGCAAACATGTCAATGGTAGGTGCTTATAGGAGGGTATATATAAACGAGTTTGTAAAAGGGGGCGTGGCACATCCCATAGGCGTGGAATATTTTATCAGCTATAACTTCGGAAAAATATGCCACATGAAATTGAAAATTGGTACGCAGACTCATCTATGGTAGGTGCTTATAATAGGCCCATAGGTGTGGAATCCTTTATCAGCAATAACTTCGGAACCATAAGTCCCACGAACTTGAAATTTGGTATACAGACATATCAATGGTAGGTGTTTATAGGAGGGTATATATAAACGAGTTTGTGAATGTGGGCGTGGCATATCCCATATTCGTTGAAAGGTTTATCAGCTATAACTTCGGAACCATATGTCGCATCAACTTTAAATTTGGTATGCAGTTATATATATATTTGGTAGGTGCTTATAATAAGGTCTATATAAATGAGTTTGTAAAAGGGGGCGTGGTGCATCCCATAGGCGTGGATTTTTTTTATCATCTATAACTTCGGAACCATAAGTCCCTCGAACTTGAAATGTAATATGCATACATATCAATGGTAGGTGCTTATGGGAGGGTATATATAAACGAGTTTGTAAAAGGGGGGCGTGGCACATCCCATAGGCCAGGCATTTTTTATCAGGTGTAACCTCGGAACCATAAGTCGCACGAACTTGAAATTTGGTATGAAGGTGTAGCTATGGTTGGTGCTTATAAAGAGATAAATATAAGTAAGTTTGTAAAAGATGGCGTGGCAAATCCCATAGGCGTGAAAATTTGTATCAGCTATAACTTCAAAACCATAAGTCACATGAAATTTAAATTTGGTATGCAGACATATCTAAGGTAGGGACTTATAGTAAGGTATATATGAATGAGTTTATAAAAGGGGGCGTGGCACATCCCGTAGGCGTGGAATTTTTAATCAGCCATAAATTGGGAACCATAAGTCACATGAACTTGAAATTTGGTATTCATACTTAGGTATCTATGGGAGGTGTTCAGAGTAAAGTATATATAAATGAGTTTGTAAAAGGGGGATATACATATATATATTTATCTATTAGATAACTCGGATATTTAAAACTGTGTTTATTTTTTGTGAAACCCTACCATCTTTAGATTATTTTGAAATGGAAAGATTAAATCGTTTTTTAATCTCGAGATGCTGTTAAACGAAAAAGGTTCGTTCATAATGAATAAAACTCCTTCCGAATTAAACATTATACTGGAAAAGTGCAGCTAAATAAAACAGCTAATCGAATAGGCAGGTAAACGGAATGTACCGTAGTATAATAATTTTAATTTAGAAATTTTATCGTTACCTTAATCTATCTAATATTAATCATGGAACAAAATTTGTAGTACAAGTGATAATCAATATATATTAGTTATAGCACGATAAAGCCAAAAGTATGGCTCCTAAGGATGCCTTAATGTAAACAAAGAAAATAGTTTGTCTCCTTCTCTGCGTAGATATCAGGGATATTTGGTTTGCCGACACAGGAACACGTAACATTTGAGAAGCAATCCGCATCTAAATCTAAACCATACTTTTCCAAAGTTCGACTGGAGCATTGTTGATTGTGATTCCGAATGTCAATCGAATTGGGAATTCAAATCTTTTAAATTTAATCATCATCATTAAATGGAATCATGGGAATTCTTCACCTTTGAAAGGTCACGTTAAAATCTTTTCTTACATTACCTTCTTCATCAATTTCTTAACTGCGAGTCGCATTCTGTTGCAGAGTTTTCGCTGATAAATATTCCGCAACATGATAACTGTCAAACCTATTTTTAATTTCAGTATGTGAGGTCTCCCTGGAAGATTAATCGAGTTCAAAAATTTCGTTGGATGGTCTTTTTCCACAACGGTGTTTATCGACGTATATGCTATTTCCTCACGTTGAATGCTGGATTGAATAACATTAGTAGTATTCACCACAGTGAGCAAGTGGTCGGGCAGTCTAGTAAAAGAGCTGATCAGCTCAAGCAATGTGGTCAATACCACTATTATTTAGTTGATAGACCTCCTTATTCTTCGCAGCAATAATAGCCCGTTCACTGAGCCAATCGTGATTCCTAAAATTAATTTTCTTAATAAAGAGACATTCTTTCGATCAGTTCTCCTTTCGATGTTTCTAATTTACAAAAATTATCAGGCCATAAAATTCGTCTTAATCTCTCATTGACTGGCAGCTTTGCGTTCCCAATGTCCAGTTATTGTCGCGCGAATACTTCAGCTGCAGTGTATGTATGTTCGTCTTGTCGCAATGTTGACTATTTCAGGCAAGCATTTATCTCTCGTGTTAATCGAGAAACTACAGACAATGTTTTCGCAAAATCTCCTGCGAGCAATATCCCGAATGGTTGAACGTTTCCGCGCAATTCCCGCAACAATGGATCAAAAGCCTCAAACGATTTTTTATGTGCCATGGTGCACTCATCCCAAACAATGAATTTAATTTTTTGGTAAACTTTTTTCATACCGGATGCTCTGGAAATATTGCACGTGGGAGTTTCGATGGTTTATATGTTCAATGGCAGCTAAAGAGCTGAATTGGCAATGTTTCCACCTGGTAATAATGTCGCAGCAATTCCAGACGAAGCGATAGCTAAGGTAATGTAATTTTTTGATCGAACCGTTGCCAGAATCCATCTGATAAGGAATATTTTGCTAGTTCCTCCTGGCGCATCCAAGAAAATGGTCCCCCAACTCCGTCATTTATCATTTGCATATTCTTCTTCTACTATGGCTTTATAACCGCCTAAGCCATTTTGGCCGAGCTCCACAAAGAACGCCAGTCATTTCTCTCTGTGCCAACTTGGTCTCTCCATTGCCATGGGTGCTTCCTATTCGTCCGCTACCACCATCGGCTTGCGAGTTGAATTCTTTTACACCTGAAACTTCGGTTCCTATTGAACGACATGTCTAAGCCAGCGGAGCCGCTCTATATTCATTCGCTGCGCTATGTACATTTAGTTGTAAAGCTCATACAACTCATCGTTCCATCGTCTACGGTAACATCGTCGCCCATGCGTAGAAGCCTGTATATCTTCCGTAAGATCTTTCTCTCGAATACTCCAAGAGCCGACTCATAAAATGTTGTCATTGTCTAAGCTTCTGCGGCATATAACAGCTCGGGCATGATGAGTGACTTATAGACTGCGGTTTTTGTACGTCGAAAAAGGACTTTACTCCCCAATTGCCCACTAAGTCCAAAGCAGCACCTGTTGGCAAGAGTAATTCTGCGTGGGTTTTCCATTCTGATATTTTTATCGGTGATAGTGCTGGTTCCCTAGTAAATGAAATTCTCCACTTTCCCGAAATTATAACTGTCAACAGTGACGTGGGTTCCAAGGCGCGAACGCGGTGACTGGAGATACTTCGTCTTGTCCTCGTTTACCACCACGCGCATTCGCTTTGCTTCCTTATTCACGCCCTTGTAAAAAAATTTTCCTACATGGTTCAGTTCTGCAGCTCTTATTATCTTAACATTTGCATCATGCGATCGTAAATGCTCTTCTGCTTTCGCTTTAATTTGGGAATCCTTGATTGGGAATAGGAGTTCATAATAGTAATGATAATCATAATCATAATAATATTATCTCATGTTATTCAAAATTTCTTTACTCGCAATATACGTAGTAGGCCTTGGGACCCCAAACGAAATTACTTACGATTAAAAGTTGACTGATTTATAATGCTAGGGAATGGTGTCAACAATTTTATGTTTTCATTAATTATTTTTTAAACAGCTTACATGCGATAGTTTTTTGTTTTCGGTACTCTTTTATCATTTCGTTATTTGTTTCAGTAGTTTTTAGCCGACTTCAGAAAAAAGGAGAAGGTTATCAATTCGTCGGATTTTTTTTATGCATGTTACCGCATAACTTTGGACCACGTCAACCGATTTCCAGGTGATCCCATACTAATTTGGTTTAGATCCGATCATTGGATCATGAAAAAATTAACGGTACTATTACACTTTTATATGAAAATTGGAGTCGGTGTGTTGTTTGCTTAAAAATTACTTGTTTATGAATTTTTTACATTAAGTAATTTGTGTACCAGCTCTTCGTTGATAATATGATCACTTCGTTTGATAAGATGTTGTAAATTCTATATTTATTTACAATGGTCGGATTTTGGATAAGTGGAAAGATTTAAAAAAATTCCCTAGTAAAGCTTTCCCAAATACTTTTCGTTTGGAACCAGTTATGTAATATTTAATTTAATTTCAATATTTTCAGTCTTTACTTTTAGATAGATGATAATCCTATAAAAAATATTTCCAAATCAAGATTTTTCAAATACCTTTCGTTTGGCACCCATATTGTTCCTCAAACATATTTTCGATTGTAAGTCTTCTTAAAACTCTTTAGTTTGATACCCACATTGCAATATTTCATTTATTTAATAAATCCAAAACGGTCCACCCTAATGCTTAATAATATAGGTACATATGTACGCATACATGTACACTAAAGTGGTCCAAAAATGTATGTAAAAAAAATAAGGTCGGATTTTTAATGCCGCCACCCCCTAGGATTGTTATATACCGAAAAAAATGTACTCATATTTTTTATTTTGAAATAAAAAATAATTTAGGTAGTGCTCAAAGCGCTCAAAGTTTTCCATGTATCTTATATGGAGAAAAAACATCTTTTCGTAGAAATAGTGTAGAATTCTTGAAAATCAATATTTTTCGATCGGAAAACTTTACTTATCTTCAGGAGATTCCCAGTAATAATACTCAATTGTTTCTTTAACAATTTTTTCATGGTAACTATATTTTATAGGTCCTCCAAAGCCCTTAGAAAATGCAACGGGGGGGACCAATAAAAAATCTTTAATCATAAAAAATAAACAATTGGATATTAGTCCCCTGAAGAGAACCATAGTTTTCCGGTATTGATTTTCAAGAGTTTTATACCATTTCTACGAAAAATAGTTTTTTCTCCATATAAAATACATGGAAAACTTTGAACGCTTTGAGCACTCCCTAAATATTTTTTGATTTCAAAATAAAAAATAGGGTATATTTTTTTCGATATGGATCAATCCTAGGGTGTGCCGGCATTAAAACTCCAACTTTATTTTTTTGGACCACTCTAATGGACACATGTATTTATAAGAAACTGTCATAAATTTTTCCCGCCAAATTAACTATTTTTTAACTTCCCCTCCAAACAGTTTTACTGCTTTGAGGTTGAACTCAATTCTATTGAAAAGAGCGCGGGTACTTATTTTCCCGTATTCAACCAGGAACGGCCGTCAGCCACCACACATCGTCCATACCCGCTCTACATTTGTACATATCCATAAAAAAATAATAATAAATCAAACATATTTGACAAGGGACTAATTTTTCGTTGGTTTTTTATTTATCGCTTTAAATTGAAAATACATTGGTGCAACATACTAAGCTTTCGAGTTAAAATTTTCAAAAAGGTGGCAACTCCTCAAAAATATTTCCAACAGTCATCTATCTTAAACTTCCTTAATATAATACCTATATTTTAATAAGTCATTTATTTTATCAATAATGTAAATTTAGTTATATTTTCAAACAGGTGGCAACCCTCCTCAAATATATTTTCGGCCGTAAACCTTAATATTGAAATACTTCATTTATTTATTTTTGTAATATAAATGATCCTGCTATGATACCGAACAATATAAAAAAAATTATTCAAATCAGTTCAGCGGTTCTCGAGTTTCGATGACCGTGACAAAGGAGCACAACATTTTTATATACATAAATATAGATTTCTAAATCAAGATTTTTAAATGCCTTTAGTTTGGTACCGATATTGTAACATTTCATTTATTTTACCAATTTAATTGAGATAAATTTTCAAACAGGTGGCAACCCTCTTCAAAGAAACTTTCTACTGTAGGACTTTTAAAAACTCTTTAGTTCGTTACCCACATTGCAATATTTCATTTGTTTAATCAATATAACAGTTAAAATTTTCAAATAGGTGGCAATCCTGCACAAAAGTATTTCCTAACGATTTCTTTCCTCAACCTCTTTAATTTGATACCTATTTCAATTATATTGAGTTAAATTTTCAAACAGGTGGCAACCCTCCTCAGGCATATTTTCGGCTGTAATCCTTCTTAAAAATCTAAAGTTTGATACCCAAATTACCGTATTTCATTTATTTTATCAAAATAACTGAGTTTAAATTTTCAGAGATGTGGCAACTTTACTCAAAAATATTTCCAGCAGCTATCTTTCTTAAACCTCTTGAATTTAATATCTATATTGTAATATATCATTTAGTTTATCAATAAAATTGCGCTTAATTTTTTAACAGGTGGCAACCCTCCTTTAAAATATTTTCGACTGTAAGCCTTCTTAAAATCCTTTAGTTTGATATCCACATAGCAATATTTAATTTACTTTATCAATTTAACTGAGTTAAAATTTAAAAATTGGTGGCAACCCTTCTCCAAAATATTTGCAACAGATATCTTTCTTAAACCTCTTTAATTTGATACCCATAATGTAATATTTCATTCATTTTATCGATTTACTTTAGTTAAATTTTCAAACAGGTGGCAACACTCTTCAAACATATTTTCGGCTGTACGCCTTCTTAAAACTCTATAGTTTTACAATGGCAATAATTCATTTATTTTATCAATTTGTCTGAGTTCAAATTTTCAAATAGGTGGCAACCCTCGTCAAAAATATTTCCAGCAGTTATCTTTCTTAAAACTCTTTAATTTGATACCCATATTGTAATAATTTATTTATTTTATCAATATAATTGGGTTTGAAAATTTTAAAATAGGTGGCAACCCTCCAATCTTTTGCGATATCATTGGTTCTGGTATTATACCGAACAATACAAAAAAAAAAAATCATTCAAATCGGTTCAGCCGTTCTCGAGTTTTGACGACCGTGACATTCGAACACAAGATTTTTATTAATATAGATGGTATTCAATTGTATTACCAATGAGTAACTTTTCTGTAAATTTTTTTTTTATAAGAAAAAATTGTTTATTTTCCTTTTAAGTGTTCTTTCTCAAATTTGTATATACGAAGTATACAAATATGCATATTAGACGAAAGGGGTTTAATCGCCTTAACAACGATGCCAATTTTTTAAAAATCGGTGAGTAATTTTTTGTTTAAAATTTTTTTGATAAAAAAGTTGTTTTTTCTCAAATTTTTATTCACAAAGTATACAAATATGTATATAAAAAGAAAGGGGTTTTAATAGCCTTTACAACGATAACAATTTTTTAAAAATCGGTTAGTAATTTTTTTGTTTAAAATATATTTTTTATACAAAAAAAGGGTTGTTTTTTCTTTTTGGTTGTTTGTGTTTCCGACAGGGTAGGAGTATGATGTATTGTGGAACGAGTTTCCGTCATCCCTTGTCTAATTTGGTTTGGAAACAAACCGGTTTCGGCGTTGTGCCATCTTCAGTGTCATTTTTCGTTCTGAATAGTTCGTGTTTCCTTCCGCTTTTTAACCGACTTCCAAAAAAGGAGGAGGTTATCAGTTCGTCGGAATCTTTTTTTTTTTTTTTTTTTTTTTTTTATGTATGTTACCGCATAACTTTGGACCACGTCAACCGATTTCGATAATTTTGCATCGGAAAGGTAGTGTCAGGTTAAGATCCGATCAGCGGATCATGAGATATATATATATATTTTTTTTTTATATGGGAGTTGAAGTAGGTTTTTTTTTTTGCTAAAAATTACTAGTTATGTATTCGTGTTACTATCTGTTTTAACTGTCATTAGGTCATGCATACCCATCTAAGTGCGACCGCTTTTGTTTCATTATCTCACAGGTGTTGGTTGCCGGTATTCGCCGTCGGGTAGAAATACGTTATTTTTATTTTCTTGGTTTTTGTGATTGCGTCGGTTTATGTTCCGTTATTTAGCAGGTGTTAGGTTGATTGCTTGTACCGGCAGATAGTAATCCGTTATTTTCATTATCTTGGTCTCTGCGGCGTAGGTATGTATCTTCGCGTTGGCGTTTTTTTCAGGGGTCTTCTCATATTTTTCATACAACATCTTGAGTGGTTCCAATATTACATCGGATACGGTGTTTGTTTGTTCGTTTATAATTCTCCCTTGAAATGTTTTCTGCTTGTATATCTCCATGTTTTCCAATATGTTCAAACGCCGTCCTTTATGCTGTACATGGAGGAGTTTGGCTGCCTTATTACTTTTCATTGGTGTACATTTATTTTCGAGCATATGATTTGCGAAGTTTAATTCTGGTATGACGCTTGGTTTTTGTGTCCTCTTATTGTAGTCTCTTATATGTTCTCGGAATCTTGTTTCAATCTTACGGCCAGTTTGCCCTATGTAGCTACACCTGCATTCACACGTTAATTTGTATACACCCTGCTTATCTAGAGTGTCCTCTTCGTTTGTGCTGTTGTTCAGTATCCTTCCAACGTTTTTTCTGGTTCTGAACGATGTGCGAATGTTGAATTTTTGGAAGACCTTGGCCAGTTTGTATGTCATTTTACCCGTGTAAGTTATTTTTTCATTTAAATGTGTTTTTTCTCAAATTTTTATATACGAAGTATACAAATATGCATACCACAAGAAAGGGGGTTAAATCACCTTTACAACGATACGATTTTCTAAAAAATCAGTTCAATATTTTCTGAAATATTAAGTTTTTAATTTTTCGAAGATCTGACTTTTGACCCGTTATAGTACCTGTAATATAAGTTTTCACAAAAAAATTTATATACCATATAAATAAGAGCAAAAGGAGGACCACGTTTGTATTTTTACTTTTTTTGCTTTTTACATATAATAATTAAAAATTATTTTTTACCAAAGGTCCAATTTCGAACTTCGAAGGCCCATATCTCGATTTCGGAGGCTAACTTCGAAAAACGGAGAAAATCCTTTTTTTACTTATGACTCAGTCTCTTAAAAAAAAGTTGGTTTGGTCCAATACCCAGCCAAGTGCTGTACAGTGTAGTAGTGCAGCTTTTATGCCGAACACATGTATTTCAATGAAGCTCTGTACATTGCGATTCATAATCATATTTTCGCCTAATCATAAAAGCTTCATGAATCGAAGCGCCCTAAATTGTAAGGCGCTTGCCGATTTGAAATCGTCATTTGTTTACTTTTTCTGTGTTGGAAATAAAAATGATGTGTCATTTCTATATGAAATAAATCAAAAAATAAAAGATTTCGTGCTAAAATTCGTCCAAATTGTATTAAACTACAAGCGTTTATGCAATATTTCGCTGCAGAAGTATTTGCAGAAGTGTGTAGTTGCGATAGAACGGCCAGAAAATGTGTTATGTGTTCAGAAAGTGTTTATTAGCTGGTGACTTATGCAGGGCGTGCAAGTGTGCAGAAGTCCGGTCGTTATGCATTCGTTTCGGCATGACGAAACGATTACTCTACTATGATTAGGCGCGCAATGTGGAGAGTGCCTAAGTTTACAATAAAAAACTATTTGTCTGTTTTTACATAGAATTTGTCTTAAGTAAGGTATGTTCCAGCATTATAAAATAGTTCACAAACATACCCAAAAATTGTATTAGCTACATATATCATCAATGTGCATTTATAAAATGTTTGAATAATTAAATCTAAAGCTAAACATTGTATTTGTCAGTTTTATTGTGGTTTATTATTTAAATATTGCTATTGAGCTTTACCCCACGATTGTGATGATCTCCGAAATAGCTGCTATAACTTCTACCGTTTAGACTTTGTTGCTGTTTCCATTTTTCCTAATAAACAATCATGGACCAAAGCTCAATAACAATATTTAAACTAAAGCTAAACATATTCTGCTATTTTTTTTTTACATTTTAGTGCAGTTTTTGGTACACGAAAAAAGATGTATGTGGCGACCGTGGTTGTGAGTGATCGCGAAGGGATTACTGCATCGTTTTCGGCGTCCGCTGTGGTATAGTGGTAAGCAGTGCGCGCTTCCACTCCGCAGGGCCTGGGTTCAAGCCCTGGTCAAAGAAGCCTCGCAAAAAAATATAGAAAAAATATTTTTTCTTAACAGCGGTCGCCCCTCGGCAGGCAATGGCAAACCTCCGAGTATATTTCTGCCATGAAAAACAGCTTCTCATGAAAATACAATCGCCGTTTGGAGTCGCCGTAAAACTTTAGGTCCCCCCTTTGTGTGACAACATCAAGGCGCACGCCACACGCCACAAATCGGAGGTGAACAACACTAACATATGTGTAAGCGCCTATATATTGTTATTTTCCCATTTATGAGCGGCCGACATCGACAATGCTCGGACTTCTCATATTCGAGTGAGAAGAAATTTTGTCGCTTTTTTCGTTCGCGAGTGAAAGGCCGCGGAACATTTTTTGTTGATCGCATTCCGAATACGAGATATGATAAATTCCTTTGCATTTGTCATTCGCGATAAAGGAATGCAAAAATAGATTTGCAACTTTCTCGATCATGATAAATCTCATAAATGAATGAAAACGAGTAATCATAAATGAGAATTTCCGAACCCGGGTTTTTAATTCATTTTTAAGCCATTTTAATTATGCGATATGATAAGATGTTTATACATATTTGAACCGCCTATCGTTATATAAAAATTTATTTTAAATCACTAACAAAATTATTTTTGTTTCTTTAAAGGTGCTAAACAACATTGTACACGACATATCCAAATTAGATGGCATCTCAAGAGTTCTTTACGATTTGACATCAAAGCCGCCGGGTACTACCGAATGGGAATGAATTTCATATGCTCTTTGATCTTGGTCGCTTTATAAGGAACGCAGCTGCATTTGTTTTTGTATTTAATGGGATATGTAGTTGAAGTGTCAAAAATATATACATATATATTATTTGAACGCTATGTACATATTATGTTACAGTGACTTTTGTTAGAGTGAAAATCTCTCAAGTGGGCCACCCAAAATTGGATGGTCAAGATTTTTTCAAACAAATCCCTTTATTCGGTTTACAACCATAAAAAAGTATAATTTGAACAATTTTACAAAATTCGAATTTTTACAAGAGTTATTGTTATTAACTTTTTTTGATGAATTCAGTAATTATTATCTACTGATTCATAGCATGTGTCTTGCTGATTTTTTGCACGATAATAGCTAATTAGACACGCTTTAACCTGATTGTTTAAATTTTTCAAAATCATTATTTTGTACAAAATTTTTAATTTTTTATAAAAAATTTGTATAAACAAATGGAAATATTTATTACTTCTCGATCAGATTTTTTAATCGTTTACATTGAATATCAAACCTTATTCTATAATACATTATTTGAAAGAAGAAAAAAACACGGAAACTTGCATGCAGTCAAAAGTTATAAATTTTTCGCTCCTGCCACGGGTGCTTTTGCTTTCGAGCCGCGTGCTGCGCGGACTCGCAGCGAGTGTGGTGCAACCAGAGAACGGAAAAAAATAAAATTTATTTATATACAAAGCATAGATTATTTAATACAATGTTTTTTAAAGTTGCATACATAAAAATGTACATATGCATGTATTTTGTCTTTATAGAGAAAAATAAGTAAAGAGGATGGTATAATCGATTGTGACGCAGAAACAAAAAACAACTAAACACTTTTTAAGACCCCCAAAATAGTTTGCTACTTGTAGCAGTATGCTGTATACCTAAACGAAATATAATCCTTGGTGAAAAAATGTATTTGTGGATTGTTGTTCAATGACATATGTACATATGCATGTTATGTATGTACATATTTATGTATACAACTTTAAAAAATATTGTTTTAAATGATCTATGCTTATGTGAGTCCGCGCGACTCGCGGCATGAAAGCAAAAGCCCCCGTGACAGGGGCGAAAAAAATTAATAACTAGCGACTCCGTAAGTTTCCGCGTTTTTTTTCTTTTCTTTTAAATAATGCATTATAGAATAAGGATTGATACTCAGTGTAAACGATTACAAAATCTGATCGACAAGTAATGAATATTTCCATTTGTTTATACAAATTTTTTATAAAAAATTAAAAATTTTGTACAAAATAATGATTTTTTGAAAAATTGAATTGAGGTTAAAGCATGTCTAATTAACTATTATCATGAAAAAAATTAGCAAGACGCATGCTATGAATCAGTGGATAATAAATAATTACTGAATTCATCAAAAAAAAGTTAATAACAATAAACATTGTAAAACTGCGAATTTTGCAAAATTTCTTATTTTATATATATCTTTTGATGGTTGTAAACCGGATAAAGTGATTTGTTCGAAAAAATCTTGACCGTCCAATTTTGGGTGGCCCACTTGAGAGATTTTCACTCATTAGTAAACGGAAAAGGCGAACAGAATGTGTGCAATGTCAACTGTTAAAAAATGTTTGCTTTCAGCATTTCTTTGAATATAGATATATAGAGATCGGTAGAGCTATTCTGTAACAATATGGCGACAAGTATTTTGAATTTTCTTTTCGATACGAATTTTTGGAAGAATTCCATTGGAAAAGCGATTATAATGCGTAGTTAAAATGAAAACTTTATGTTTGATTATGGTTTAAAAATGTTCGTATTTAAAAATAATATTTTCATACATAAATTTATTACGTACGTATTTGACTGTTCACATCTGATTATGTATATCGTCGTTTAAAGTACAGACCCGCGTATCGTCATTCTGCAAAACCGCGTAATTGACATTGGCTGCCAAAAATTAAATTTGCTCACCCTGAAATATACTAGCCAGAAGTGCTATTGCTTTATAAAAAAGAGAACCATTTTGAAATATGAGTGTTTGAATTATCTTGGTACGCGGTTTTGCATTTTGTTGATACGCGGTTGTGTACTTTAAAGGACGAGTGTACATACGCATACCCAGCATGCTGTGCGGTGACACACACATACATACATAGTACATGTCCTGAAGGAAAGATTGGTCCGATTGCTCGAAAAATATAGTCGTAGGTATAGTAGTTGTGTATCTAGACCAAAGATAGTCCAAAAATTTAAAGCAATGTAATGTAAAACAGGTGAATCGTACTAAAAGTACTCCGAATGTAATGCATAAGTATAAGTTTTGTTCTAAAATTGGTTACAATGTCACGCAGTAGTGGACAATGGGTATGATTGATTTACTGATATGTAGGCACTTAGTCAACGAATTTTCATGTGCGGCGTTGGCATGTAGAGAGAGTATCCGCTCAGAAAATCTGAGAACCCCGGTTCGAATCGCAGCTGGCGCAAGTTTTATTTTTGTTTTTTCCCCAAAATTGGTTACAATGTAATGCAGAAGCGGACAATTGGTCCGAGCCTAGGACATTCAATGTTAAATGTAAATAGAATTTTACATGTTCTAGGACCAAACTTTGGACTACTTACAATCACTTGCAGTCTAGTTTTTGGTGTGTTCTAAGTCTATTCCGAGATCCGACAGGGTGTTTATCCGTACAAATTGCGTGCTGTGGTGTTGATGGAAACCCAACATTTTAAAGCACATTTATATGTCTGGCTGTAGCTGAGTGCGCAAAGATGCTTGTCACAATTTGTTGATATCCAGAACGAACGCGGTAATTTTAATATGCGCATAATTGAATTGAATATTTACTAATATACAGTACTTTCGTTGACATTTATAGTAAGATCAATTACGTTTCTATATGATTTTAATATTTCTTTCGCTCAGTGTAGCTTTCCTTTACTCCAGGCATAACTCATTGAATAGTTCGCTACATTTATATATATTTTTGCTAATTCTGTGCTACTATTGGGAAAATCCCTAGTTCCGAACTGGTGCGCTTCTATTAAATTTAGACACAGCACTGGTGCAAACAACATGGCGATGTCCTGGGAAGTGTCAATTGCCCCGCGGCAGCACTTTTTCTATAGTTCCTAAATTCTATAGTGCCGAACCAGTTCTAAAATCGACAGACATTTGTGTGCGATTTTTAATTATTTTCAAAGAAATGTGTTTTCAATTTGAAATTAAATTTGTTTGAATGATTGTAAGAAATGTACGTTTACATTCCTTTAGCTGCAGCTGAGTTTGCAGAGGTGCTTGCTGTTATTGGTTAGATTCCAGAAGATCCCAATAAGATCTGCTTCAGTTGAAATCTGGCAGGTAGTAAATAGCAAAAAAAACTAATTTAAATGTGAATAATTCAGCCGAAACTTTTTTAGAACCTTCTTTTATTTCTATTTAAATAAAAGATTTACAAATATTATTAGAATTAATTTCCACGCCAAAATACCCGTACTTTAGAGACGACACCCGCCATTAATACTTGTACATCCCTTTCGTTGATCGATTCAGCCTGTTTTCGAACTGCGTTATTCTTGAAGCCGTGTATTTTGTGTTTTTTTTTTCTAATTTTGATTTCATATGGGTCCGATAACGCTCGATCGTTTGCAGCTCTGGGCAATTCGGAGGATTGGCCTCTTTTAGTACAATGTTGATTCCATTTTGTGTATAAAACTCTTGCGCTTTTTTGCACAATGGCTTGTTGCCAGATCAGGCCAAAACAATACAGGCTCTCAGAACAACACTCCAGGTGCAACAACACGTTCAGAAATATTCGGATTCCTTTTCAAAGCCCTTAGAATATCCTTCTCCGCTATTTTATTTATACTGTCTGATTTTCCGCCAGATTCCGCCTTCCTCTCAATGCTGTCATTTTTCTGGATATTTGACAATACATTTTGGAC
>NW_023463237.1:0-14846 GCF_013731165.1 Rhagoletis pomonella | reverse complement strand
AAACCCAGGGCCAGAAATCTACACCTGCTGTGTATGCCAGAGACGACTACACTACAACTCCACCTCAGTCAAGTGTAATGCCTGCGAGGGGTGGAGTCACCTTAGAGTCTGCTCAGGACTACGGACACATCGACAGTGGACCACGTCGTACGTGGCCCACTGTTGCTCAAACAGAGCAGCCTCCACGGCTAACCTCAGTCCACCCGAGCAGCCTCACACAGTCACCACAGCACAACAACATAATAACACCACATACCATACCACAGCCACGACAGACCACATAACACACACAACCGCACCACTACCCACACGTCGCCGCCAACAACTCCTGGTTCCCCCTACAATCTGCACGGTATGTCAGACCAGGATATTCCGTAATGTGACATCAGTCAAGTGCAACACCTGCCTTGGCTGGTGCCACTTTAGGGCATGCTCAGGTCTGCGTACCACGCGAGATTGGACTGGGAACTTCGAGGGCCCGTGTTGCGCTGCTCGGTCGCAGACCTCAACTGCGACGCCTCCCGCCACCACCACGGCGGCAACCATCACAGCAGCGCACACAGCCAACGGTAAGAACACACACATCCCTAACACCCCACATCACGACACGTCTCCCAAACCACATGAAGCTCCTTCAATTTAACTGCAACGGGCTACAGAGCATGGTATATTGATAGCTGCGTCCAAGAGACGAAGTTGCACAGCAATTCAACTTTGTTGAATTGTGCCGGGTACAACGTGCACCGTCGAGATCGCGAGCGAGATAATGGTGGGGGCTTAGCGTTCATCACGCACCACACCGTGCAGTATCGTCTTATCGAAGCAGACATCGACCGCAGGGATACCACCCTAGAATGTCAGGGCATTGCTATCCGGTCAGGCGATGTTGAGCTCGAAATATTTAACATATACATACCCCCTGTCATACCTGAAAACCGAATGGTAGCAGGTGACTTTAATGCGCACCACGATCTTTGCCACTCAAGCCTGTCAAACGATCGTAGGGGAACAGTTCTGGCTGAGCAGATTCGACATTCTGCACAATGAACGACGACGCACCCACCAGGATTATGAGTAACTGCAGTAGCTCGCCAGACATCACCATAGTCAGCGCTGGTCTGATAAACAGCATAACATGGCGACCTATGCTGACTTGGCTGAGCAGATAGACGATTCGACATTCTGCACAATGAACGACGACGCACCCACCAGGATTATGGGTAACTGCAGTAGCTTGCCAGACATCACAATAGTCAGCGCTGGTCTGATAAACAGCATAACGTGGCGAACTATGCTGACTCTAGTATCAGACCATCTACCCATAGTCATCTCGATAGATCAACCAACCGACTTTGCCTCCGCCAAACACCGGACCTATATCAACTTTTCTAAAGCTGATTGGAAAGGTTACGCGGAGTTTACCGAAAACACATTCGCAGCGCTCCCCACACCAACCGACGTCCATCTTGGTGAACGTAAGTTCCGCAGGGCTATCACTGCTGCTGCAGCTCGCTTCATACCGGCAGGATGTATATCGGACCCACGTCCAAACTTCCCTGCCGAAGCGGCTATTCTAGCCGATGAGCGTGATAGCCTTCGTCGGGCCGATCGCGGAGATCCCCGTATCAGGGATCTCAACGCGGAGATTCGGCAACTTGTAAACGTACATAAGCGGAAGAAGTGGGAGGAGCATCTGAAGACTTGTAATTTCACCTCTGGTGTGAGCAAGCTTTGGTCAACCGTGAGGTCATTGTCTAATCCGACGAAGCACGACCACAGAGTCGAAATTTCCTTCGGTGACTATGCCTCGTCGGACCTGGAGCGATGCGCGAGCTATTTTAGCCGGCAGTTCATACTGCATCCTACGGTGGACAAAGCCAAGCGTCGAGTGACCAGAAGGCTGCACAAACTGCCAACAACTTGTGCCCCCCCTTGCTTTCACTTGCGGTGAAGTTCAGGTGGCCATCGGGAAGGCGAAAGCCTCCAAAGCCATGGGTCCCGACGGAATATGCATGCTGATGTTGAAAAATTTGGGTTCTGCGGGGGTAGCGTACCTAACGGAGGTCCTCAACTTGTCAATGGCCACTCTCATCATCCCAGACATCTGGAAGGTGGGGAGAGTGGTCCCACTGCTCAAACCGGGGAAACCTGCCAACAAAGGAGATTCGTATCGTCCGATTACACTCCTTTCCCCGGTAGCGAAGACACTCGAGGCCTTGCTACTCCCGTACTTCACAAACCACCTGACCCCAGCGAAGCATCAGCATGGTTTCCGTAAAGTGCACAGTACAACAACAGCACTTAACGCCATAAACACTCAGATAACTCGTGGCCTTAACCGTAACCGTGCCTGTGAGAGAACGATTCTAGTAGCGTTGAACTTGTCAAAGGCGTTTGACACCGTCTGCCATTCCACGCTACTAGCAAATTATCTGAGTGGTCGACATTCGTCGGTAATGTTTAGAGACAAAACGAGTAAGCAGCGAAAAATAAAACAGGGGGTTCCTCAGGGTGGTGTCCTTTCCCCGCTACTGTTTAACTTTTACATTTCAAAGCTCCCTCAACCACCAGAGGGAGTCTCGATTGTCTCTTATGCCGACGATTGCTCGATCATGGCGACTAGGAATGGAATTGATGACCTGTGTTCGAAAGTAAACGGCTATCTCTCCGAACTTTCTCGCTTCTTCACTGCAAAGTGTCTAGCGCTCTCCCCTACGAAATCCTCCGCGACCCTGTTCACAACCTGGACGAAGGAGGTCAGGCTACCGCTGGGGATTCACGTCGATGACACACCAATTCCGACGGTGAATAACCCCAAAATACTCGGAGTAACATTCGACAGCCTGCTCTCCTTCCCTGCTCACTCAACCGCTATTGTCAATAAAGTACAGAGCCGCAACAAGGTCCTCAAGTCGCTAGCCGGCAGTACTTGGGGCAAAGACAAAGAAACGTTGCTGGCAACATACAAGGCAATAGGCCGGCCGGTTTTGAACTACGCAGCGCCAGTGTGGTCGCCAGGGACTAGTAGGACGCAGTGGACGAAGCTACAGACTGTACAGAACACCGCACTCAGGACAGCGACAGGATGCCTCTTGATGTCGCCTGAACACCACCTGCACGGCGAGGCGCAAATGCTCCCTGTAAAGGAGCATAATATAATGCTCTGCAAGCAGTTCCTGATCGGGAGCCACAGAAGTGGCCACCCAAGCAGACAGCTGCTTGCAGAGGAGCCCTCGCCTAGGCACGTCAGGAGGCATCTATATGAACTGACGGACGAAGTCCAGAGGTTCATTAAGCAACCTCTGGACCCGACAGCTTACAGACAGGCCCTGAACGGCATTCACAGGGACTCAGCCTCGAGTTATGTAGACTCTAGACCTGTGAATGCCGTTCTAGGCATAGCACCCCCGGACATAGACGAGACGGAGCTTCATCTGCCTCGGGAGACACGCACAACACTCGCACAACTTCGCTCCGGCTACTGCAGCAGGTTGAACTCCTACTTGAGTAGGTTGAATGAGGATGTGCCGAATGAGTGTCCGGCATGCGGAGAGACCCCACATGACTCGAAACATCTCTTCGCATGCCCGAAAAACCCGACAACCCCTAACGGCCTTGTCCCTGTGGACAAACCCCACAGAAGCTGCACGATTCCTAGGGTTGCCATTAGTGGAACTTGACGACAACGACTGAGATACCAACCGTCCTGGGCGGGGTTGTTGTAGCCGCTACAACAACAACAACAACAACAACTTATGCTGACTTTAGCATCAGACCACCTACCCATAGTCATCTCGATAGATAAACCAGCCGACTCTGCCTCCGCAAAACACCGGACCTACATCAACTTTTCCAAAGCTGATTGGAAAGGTTACGCGGAGTTTACCGAAAACACCTTCACAGCGCTTCCCACACCAACCGACGTCCATCTCGGTGAACGTAAGTTCCGCAGGGCTGTCACTGCTGCTGCAGCTCGCTTCATACCGGCAAGATGTATAACGGACCCACCTCCGAACTTCCCCGCCGAAGCGAATGTTCTAGCCGATGAGCGTGATAGCCTTCGTCAGGCCGATCGCGAAGATCCCCGTATCAGGGATCTCAACGCGGAGATTCGGCAACTAGTAAACGTACATAAGCGGAAGAAGAGGGAGGAGCATCTGGAAGACCTGTGACTTCACCTCTGGTGTGAGCAAGCTTTGGTCAACCGTGAGGTCACAGTCCAATCCGAGGAAGCACGACGACAGAGTCGAAATTTCATTCGGCTACCATGCTTCGTCGGACCCGGAGCGATGCGCGAGCTATTTTAGCCGGCAGTTCATACTGCATCCTCCGGTGGACAAAGCCAAGCGTCGAGTGACCAGAAAGCTGCACAAACTGCCAACAACCTGTGCCCCCCTTGCTTTCACTTGCGGTGAAGTTCAGGTGGCCATCGGGAAGGCGAAAGCCTCCAAAGCCATGGGTCCCGACGGAATATGCATGCTGATGCTGAAAAATTTGGGTCCTGCGGGGGTAGCGTACCTAACGGAAGTCCTCAAATTGTCTATGGCCACTCTCATCATCCCAGACATCTGGAAGGTAGGGAGAGTGGTCCCACTGCTCAAACCTGGGAAACCTGCCAACAAAGGAGATTCTTATCGTCCGATAACACTCCTTTCCCCGGTAGCGAAGACACTCGAGGCCTTGCTACTCCCGTATTTCACAGACCACTTGACCCCAGCGAAGCATCAGCATGCTTTCCGTAAAGTGCACAGTACAACAACAGCACTTAACGCCTTAAACACTCAGATAACTCGTGGCATTAACCGACACCGTCCCTGTGAGAGAACGATTCTAGTAGCGTTGGACTTGTCAAAGGCGTTTGACACCGTCTGCCATTCCACGCTACTAGAAGATATAGATGCCTCCTCTCTCCCACAGAGGCTCAAACGGTGGTCGGCAAATTATCTGAGTGGTCGACACTCGTCGGTAATGTTTAGAGACAAAACGAGTAAATTCAGAAAAATAAAACAGGGGGTTCCACAGGGTGGTGTCGTTTGCCCGCTACTGTTTAACTTTTACATTTCAAAGCTCCCTCAACCACCAGAGGGAGTCTCGATTGTCTCTTACGCCGACGATTGCTCGATCATGGCGACTGGGAATGGAATTGATGACCTGTGTTCGAAAGTAAACGGGTATCTCTCCGTACTTTCTCGCTTCTTCACTGCAAAGTGTCTAGCCCTCTCCCCTACGAAATCCTCTGCGACCCTGTTCACAACCTGGACGAAGGAGGTCAGGCTACCGCTGGGAATTCACGTCGATGACACACCAATTCCGACGGTGAATAACTCCAAAATAATCGACAAACATTCGACAGCCTGCTCTCCTTCTCTGCGCACGCAACCGCTATTGTCAATAAAGTACAGAGCCGCAACAAGGTCCTCAAGTCGCTAGCCGGCAGTACTTGGGGCAAAGACAAAGAAACGTTGCTGGCAACATAGAAGGCAATAGGCCGACCGGTTTTAAACTACGCAGCGCCAGTGTGGTCGCCGGGGACTAGTAGGACGCAGTGGACGAAGCTACAGACTGTACAGAACACCGCACTCAGGACAGCGACAGGATGCCTCCTGATGTCGCCCGAACATCATCTCCACGGCGAGGCGCAAATGCTCCCCGTAAAGGAGCACAATATAATGCTCTGCAAGCAGTTCCTGATCGGGAGCCACAGAAGTGGCCACCCAAACAGACAGCTGCTTGCAGAGGAGCCCTCGCCTAGGACCGTCAGGAGGCATCTATATGAACTGACGGACGAAGTCCAGAGGTTCATCAAGCAACTTCTGGACCCGTCAGCTTACCGACTGGCCCTGAACGGCATTCAAAGGGAGTCAGTCTCGAGTTATGTAGACTCTAGACCTGTGAATGCCGTTCTAGCCATACCGCCCCCCGGACATAGACGAGACGGAGCTTCATCTGCCTCGGGAGACACGAACGACAATAGCCCAACTTCGCTCTGGCTACTGCAGCAGGTTAAACTCCTACCTGAGTAGACTGCACGAGGATGTGCCAAATGAGAGTCCGTCATGCGGTGAGACTCCACATGACTCGAAACATCTCTTCGCATGGCCGGAAAACCCGACAACCCTAACGGCCTTTTTCCCTGTGGACCAACCCTACAGAAGCGGCACGCTTCCTAGGGCTGCCGTTAGTGGAACTTGACGACAACGACTGAGATACCAACCGTCCTGGGCGGGGTTGTTGTAGCCGCTACAACAACAACAACAACATCGGAGAGATATCCGTTTACTTTCGAACACAGGTCATCAATTCCATTCGCAGTCGCCATGATCGAGCAATCGTCGGCGTAGGAGACAATCGAGACTCCCTCTGGTGGTTGAGGGAGCTTTGAAATATAAAAGTTGAACAGTAGCGGGGAAAGGACACCACCCTGTGGAACACCCTGTTTTATTTTTCTAAGTTTGCTCGATTTGTCTCTAAACATTACCGACGAGTGTTGACCACTCATATAATTTGCCGACCACCGTTTGAGCCTCTGTGGGAGAGAGGAAGCCTCTATATCTTCTAGTAGCGTGGAATGGCTGACAGTGTCAAAAGCCTTTGACAGGTCCAACGCTACTAGAATCGTTCTCTCACAGGGACGGTTACGGTTATGGCCACGAGTTATCTGAGTGTTTATGGCTTTAAGTGCTGTTGTTGTACTGTGCACTTTACGGAAACCATACTGATGCTTCGCTGGGGTCAGGTGGTTCGTGAAATACGGGAGCAGCAGGGTCTCAATTGTCTTCGCTACCGGGGAAAGGAGTGTTATCGGTCGATACGAATCTCCTTTGTTGGCGGGTTTCCCCGGTTTGAGCAGTGGGACCACTCTCCCCACCTTCCAGATGTCTGGGATGATGAGAGTGGCCATAGACAAATTGAGGACCTCCGTTAGGTACGCTACTCCAGCAGGACCCAAATATTTCAGCATCAGCATGCATATTCCGTCGGGACCCATGGCTTTGGAGGCTTTCGCCTTCCCTATGACCACCTGAACTTCACCGCAGGTGAAAGCAAGGGGGGGCACAATTTGTTGGCAGTTTGTGCAGTCTTCTGGCCACTCGACGCTTGGTTTTGTCCACCGGAGGATGCAGTATGAACTGCCGGCTAAAATAGCTCGCGCATCGCTCCGGGTCCGACGAGGCATGGTCGCCGAAACAAATTTCGACTGTCGTCGTGCTTCGTCGGGTTGGACAGTGACCTCACGGTTGACCAAAGCTTACTCACACCAGAGGTGAAGTTACAGGTCTTCAGATGTTCTTCCCACTTTCCGCTTATGTTCGTTCACTAGTTGCCGAATCTCCGCGTTGAGATCCCTGATACGGGGATCTCCGGGATCGGCCTGACGAAGGCTGTCACGCTCATCGGCTAGAACAGCCGCTTCGGCAGTGAAATTTGGACGTGGGTCAGTGATGCATCCTGCCGGTACGAAGCGAGCTGCAGCAGCGGTGACAGCCCTGCGGAACTTACGTTCACCAGCTTTGGAGAAGTTGATATAGGTTCGATGCTCCGCGGTAGCAAAGTCGGTTGGGTTATTGATCGAGATGACTATGGGCAGATGGTCTGATGCCAAGGTCAGCATAGGTCGCCATCATATGCTGTTTATCAGACCAGCGCTGACTATTGTTATGTCTAGCGAGCTGCAGCAGCTGCCCATAATCCTGGTGGGTGCGTCGTCGTTCATTGTGCAGAATGTCGAATCGTCTATCTGCTCAGCCAGAACTGTTCCCCTACGATCGTTTGACAGGCTTGAGTGGCAAAGATCGTGGTGCGCATTAAAGTCACCTGCTACCATTCGGTTTTCACCTCTGATGAGCGCACCTATGTCAGGGTGATATCCTGCCGGGCAGCAGGTGACAGGGGGTATATAAACCAGGGTTGTTGCGAATATTCGCATTCGCATTCGCAACTACGGAGCTTCCGCATTAATTTGGATATTCGCATTCGCTTTCGCATCCGCAATAATCCATGCGGAGCTTTTGCGAATGCGAATGTTGTGCAAGTGCACCGATAAAACGGATATCTGGCAACCAAAATGACAAATTGTAGCCAATATTTTTTGCCTGTGGTCGTGTTACCCGGGCGCCGCACATGGGAATATTTGTGTAACAAAACTGGTCAAATGTCATATTTATCAACTTTGATAAAAGTGTCTCTAAACATATTATTTCTTAAGCTATATAATCGAGATATCAATGGGCAGCCATACATGTTCCAACTTCTACTTGACCTCTGACGTACGTCAAAGAGAACATTGTCCTTTTAATAATACTCTTTTTTTTTCTGTGCTTTAAATACCTGAATTGGTTTCTTACTTCATTATGATTTTTTTGGACCAATCTTAAAACAGCTACTACATGAAAAAAACAAAGTGTATAAAAAGAAAGTGTGCACTGTAATTTTAAACCAAATTTTCGTGATTTGCTTTTGATGTCCCTTATATTCGTTTCAACCATTTTAAATGGGGCTCTTTGGGGAATTTATTTGTAGCAAAAATTTCAAAAAACAGTAATTTTGTTTACATGTTGGGCAATATCTTTTTCATAAGGATATACACTGGATCCTTGGCTAAAAACTTCTGTGGTAAAACTCTCCCCCCTACGTCTTCCTACTTTGCTATGTGTTTAAAATCAAAGAGTAAGCTCCTTTAATAGGGATTTCCAGCAGAAATGGCCAACGTTTGGCTATATAAAGAATCTATGCTCAAATAATTAAAAAGCTATAGGTCTGACCTTTAATTAGGTAAGAACTACGTAACTATTTGAGACCCTCATCATACGTGATTCTAATAATTCAAATGCTTATACAAAAATAACAATATTATGATCCGATTAGGCTGGCGCCACGACATTGAAAACAGAATTTTGTTCAAGATTTTCATTCCTAGCCAAAGGAATGAGAATGAAGAATTCTTTTTAAAAATTTTTGGAAAAACATGACACATCTGGTTTATCTTGTAAGCGGTGTTTAAACAACGATCTTGCCATTATCCTAGATACTTCAAGTTAAGATGAAAGTTAGGAGGATACATCTGACATTTTTAGTTTCGATGCAATTCCCATTACTTTTTATTAAATATAATATTCCAATTTTTAAATTAAAGTACTAAATAAAATAAACATTAAATATTACTGTTACCGCGAATGTCTAAAATTCCACATTCGCAACATGCCTAATATAAACGTTGAATATTTCGAGCTCAACATCGCCTGACCGGATAGCAATGCCCTGACATTCTGCTTCGATAAGACGATACTGCACGGTGTGGTGCGTGATGAACGCTAAGCCAATGTTGAATTGCTGTGCATCTTGGACCGCAGCTATCAGTATACCATGCCTACCCATAAAGGCGGTTATCTCCTCGATCTTGCTCTGAAGCCCGTTGCAGTTAAATTGAAGGAGCTTCATGTGGTTCGGGAGACGTCTGGTGATGCGGGGTGTGAGAGATGTGTGTGGTCGTGTCGCCATTGGCTGTGTGCGCTGCTGATGTGGTTGCCGCCCTGTGGTGGTGGAGGGTGGCGTCGCGGTTGAGGTTTGCGACCGTGCAGCGCAACACGGGCCCTCGAAGTTCCTCGTCCAGTCTTGCGTGGTGCGCAGACCTGAACATGCCCCAAAGTGGCACCAGCCAAGGCAGGTGTTGCCCTTGACTGATGTCACATTACGGAATATCCTGGTCTGACATACCGTGCAGATTGTAGGAGGAACCAAGAGTTGTTGGCGGCGGCGTGTGGGTGGTGGTGCGGTTGTGTGTGTTCTGTGGTCTGTCGCGGTTGTGGTGTGGTCTATTGTGTTATGTTGTTGTGCTGTGGTGTTTGTGTGGGACTGCTCAGGTGGACTGGGGTTAGCCGTGGAGGCTGCTGTGTTTGAGCAACAGGGGGGCCACAAACGACGTGGTCCACTGCCGATGTGTCCGTAGTCCTGAGCAGACTCTGAGGTGACTCCACCCCTCGCAAGCATTGCACTTGACCGAGGTGGAGTTTTACACACTTCCCACGACAGTCGGGTCTACGTAACCGGAACGACCCAGATTTATATCTGGCCAAGGACTGTCACTCCAGCAACACTCCCCAAAATCTCTTTGGGGAATTTGTATGCTGTTACAACAACTTCTGAGATATTTCGCCGACCTAAACGGGGTTAGATCGCCGAAACAACAGCCCTTGGTCGGGTAAAACCCGAGTCATTCCGGTACGTAGAACCGGCTGTCGTGGGAATGGAATGTAAATATGTAGGTCCCTCCCCTTTGTGTGACAACATCAAGGCGCACGCCACAAATCGGAGGAGAAGCTAAGCCAAACACTAACATATCTAAAAACAGGTACACTTTCAAAACAAAAAGTAAAATTTTTTTATTTGTGGGCACACCTATGTTTTATATATGATTCTATTCGTAATCTCTTAATAAATCGATAAATATAAGTGTAATTTATTTTCATCAAGTGCTTCAAAAGTTAGACGAAGAATAAACATTTAGATCGCTGAAACAAAAATGAATAAGCTGGGCTCAAATTAAACTGTGAAAGTTGTAAATTTGGAGCAAAGATTTTGAAAGTTGAACTCACTTAATTAGGACGTTCTTAGTTCAATGGGATCCCCCGTTTTAGCAGGTTGGCTCCGGTTTTCGAGAAAACGGTACTTGAAAGTTTGATTAAATTTTAACTATTTTGTAAATAACTCCCTGAGTTTTGAAGTTGTTTTACTAAATTTTTGCACATAACTGCTTTTTGATATTACTTTAATTATTCCTTAAAATTATCGAAATAGGTTCACTCACTTTAAGATATACAGCATCATTGCGAGAGTCGTGTCGAATGCAAGTCGTTTTTCGAGAGTCGAATCGTATCGAAAATTTCATGTCATTGCCTAAAATTTCGACTCGACTAGTGTATTAAAACGGAAAAACTTGGCAGCACTGCACAGTTTTTGACGATTTTCGTCGTTTACTTATTTCAGCACGCCAGTAGACAATTCCGAGGTTGTCGAGTAGTATAATTTAGCCTTATTTACGACTTAACGCAATGAGGCTGATAGCTCCAATGCTGCTGATTACTCAGATATGTATGTGTTTTTGCGCTATAACTCTAACTTCATATCTGAATAATAAATTGTATGCGTGCTATATGTTAAAGTGAAACTATACTAAATTTTTACCTGCTTAACTGAAGGAGTTATAACGCAAAACAACGTCTCTGAACAATCAGTTGTATGGGAGCTAGATGTTATATTGAACCGATTTCGATGATTTTAAAAGATAGTGAAGGTATTATTAAAATACAATCGTGTGCAAAATGTTAGTAAAATATCTTCAAAACTGAGGGAGATTTTTTTATAAAATATTTAAACCTTAAGCAAAGTTACAAGTACCGCTATCTCGAAAAGGGAAGCCAATCGGGCAAAACTGGGGCCGCCATTGAATTTAGAAGGTTCCAATTAAGTAAGAGCAACTATCAGAACCTTTGTCGAAAAAAGGTTGATTTGATACAACGCTCGAAATATTCTGACTACCAGGAGGAGCATCATTAAAAGCAGTAAATCAGGGTATTTACCATTGTGCATACTTACAAGAGAAAAAAAAAATCAGATGTTTTGCAAAAATGGCTCACAACTGAGATCACCTGATTTTATTTGCTACAGGGTTACACTCAATATCTATAAAAAAGCTTTAAACAGACTGTGACAAAAACAGCAAAAAAAGTTGTATGAGGTGTAGGAGTTATTGACCAAAACGCTTCAAAATACTAAAATGGCACATAGATGGAGGAATTCATTTAATTCAATGAATATTTTTTCAAAGGTATTTTTCACAATGGTATTTACACTAGATAAATTTTTTATAAGCATTTTACAGGTAATATGTAACGTTATAAATACTAGTAGTTACAAAAAGATTTAGATCGTTTCGACGTATTTTCGTATTTTCAAAATGTGCTTCAATTAAGATGTTTTTTGGAATAACAATTACGCTCAAGGTCGCAAAATATTTTCTCTTAAAATGTTGGCTTATTCTGAAAGCACACCCCTTGCTAAGGTATCAAATTGTTCGTAATTGTTTGAAGAATACAATACATACTTAAAAAGTTTTTAAAACGAAATGCTTCAAAATCTGTTTGCGATAAATCAAAATTTTGAAAGTTGTGAAAAGTAGAGTTACACACTTTTCGTTACTTGCCATTTAGTTATTTTTTAAAGCACACTTTAGTTACCAACTATATATGAAGCAGAGTTGGTAATTTTTGATTACGATTACATTTTAACTACGATTGCTTAATCGTAATCCTTAAATTATATACAATTACGATTACTTTAATTGTAATCATATATGTTACCATTATGATTATAATAATTGTAATCTTAAAAATTTAAGGACTAAGATTACTGTAATCGTAATCATGAAATTTTAAAATTGCAATTACAGTAATTGTAATCATGAAAACTACGAGTACGAATACTTTAATTGTAACCCTAAATCTATTATGATTACAATTAATGCAGTCGTAGTCAAGAAAATGTTGATTGTGATTTACTGATACCTTACAGGTTTAATTGATATACACTATTTGTGTACATTTTGAAAGTATGTAAAATTGAGTTTAAGTCCAAGTAATACTGTTAATCAAAATCAACCTTTAATGAAAGCATTGCAATCATGAGTTTGTGTAGAATATTACAACAAATCAAAATAAATACGAAAATTTATAACTCAGAACCATTTTGATATATAAAAATCAATATTTGCTTTAAGCAAAACTAATTTCTTGAAAGTAAGGTCAGATAGGCCATGACGCCGTGGGTTGTTTACAACTCCAACGAAAGAAAAAAGCCGTTCCACTGGAGCAGATGAAGTTAACGGTGTGTTATAATGCAATGAAGCTCTTTTCAGCAGAGGTACTTTTTCCAAATTTTTTCATCAGTTTCAGGATCATTCAAGTATTGGAAGAATTTTTGCGCAATTTGGCTTGAATGGTAGGATTAATCATTCGTATTTTTGTCGGACTTAGACATAAATTCATCTACATACATACATGAATATAAGAAAAAGAAGAGGATATCAAAATAAATTCTTACTGCATTTTCGTGAGCATACCATCAAATTCATAGAACCAAGTATCGGGTTCGACTAAACTGTAACTTCTAGCATCAAGATCTGTAACCATCGTGTCTTAGTATTATCTAATAACCTCAAATTGGATATGTCAATAGAATACAGAAAACCGCCTGAGATGCAGTTTGAGACAAGCTGGAAGTGTGGGGGCAGAGCACTACGGTATTGGCATGTTTTCCGTAGTTTGGTAGTTGTCCTGTCCCTATGACCAACGTCAGTTATGGATACAAAATGTACTTTATTTTATAGAAAATCATATTAGTACCACATGAACGTTGAAAATTCTCAACAAAAAAAGGTGCCTAAAAGATTAACGAACCAAAAAATACCAGTAAATTGCGCAAAAAGCTATTTTCGTCCAAAAGTGATCGGTATAAGGCAAAGAGGAATTTCATATGGCCAACATTAAAAGGATAGAAAGTCTGTGAGGAAAGGTTAAAACCAATTCTGAAAGTAAAATGGGCTTAAGTCCGTATTAGACGCTATCAGGATGTTAGCGGCCCTCTGTAACATCAAAATTGATCCAAATTAAACTGAAAAAGATTTCGTACGAGATATCAGACGCAAATAAACAACAAATAGTACAAAACATTGGCTATATCTTTAGTTTTAACTTTGTGAAGGTAACCACTACTATTATTTTGAACAGCTCAATTAAGCACTATTACTTTGCTTAAGCCGTAGTGTATAAACAAACCAATATTTTTAGTATATGAAACTTAAATATTCAGGAAATATCGAGAATCTACTTTTTTAACCTTTTTATATGCATCCTTTATGTGTACTTGTTGGGTTTCTTGTTTGATGGGAATGAAACAGCAAAACTGCATACATATTTCTAGGGCATATTTAGATCAGCGAGCGGTCGCTGTGGTGTAGTGGTTAGCAGTGCGCTACCACTCCGCAGGGCCTGGGTTCAAGCCGTGGTCAAAGCAACATCGCAAAACAAAATATAGAAAAAAAGGTTTTTCTTAACAGCGGTCTCCCCTCGGTAGGCAATGGCAAACCTCCGAGTGTATTTCGATGGCTGAGTGGAAGATCGACCTATCTCGGCAGCCAGTTCAAAAACGTCCTATCTCAGAAAATTTTTCAACAACGCTTTATCTCAGAAAACTTTTCAAGAACGCCCTACTTCAGAATTTGATTGGAAAACATCCTACCTGAGAATTGGGTTGAATAACGCCCTATCTCAGCTGCCGAACCAAAAACGTCCTATCTCAGCTTATTTTCAATGTGTTTTCGTTTGAGATAGGGCGTTTTTGAACCGAGTACTGAGATAGTGCGTTCTTCAACAAAATTCTGAGATAGTGTTTTTCAATAAAATTCTGAAATAGATTGTTTTTCAATAACATTCTGAAGTATGGCGTTCTTGAAAAGTTTTTTGAGATAGGGCGTTTTCGAACAGGCTGCCCAGATAGGTCGATCTTCCACTCAGCCATCGTGAATTCCCAGCGGTAGCCTGACCTCCTTCGTCCAGGTGGTCAATATGGTCGCAGAGGATTTCATAGGGGAGAGGGCTAGACATTTTGCAGTGAAGAAGCGAGAAAGATCGGAGAGATATTCCCACGACAGCAGAATGACTCGGGGTTTTACCCGACCAAGGGCTGTTGTTTCGGCGATCTAACCCCGTTTAGGTCGGCGAAGTATCTCAGAAGTTGCTCGTCCATAGGGCTACATTCACTACGTATTCTTCTACTCAGGGCTGGCATCGAGT
>NW_023463236.1:3167-14855 GCF_013731165.1 Rhagoletis pomonella | reverse complement strand
TTTTTTAATTATTCTATATAAAAATCTTTTTTACGTACTACATACATAGTATATATTCGACTACCTCTGCTTCAACAACAACACCAATACAGCAATGACGACGACTGGCGGCATTAATTTGTGATAGCAACAAATTAAATGCTTTATTGAACAGCAAGGCAATGGCAAGTGGAATGAGTTGTCGGTTGACGTGATTTCTAGTTTGCTGCTGGAAGCTGCTGCTTCTTTGGCTGCTGAGGCGGCGTGAAAAATGTAGTTTATCAGAATTGGTTTAATGCTTCGGGAGTAATGCAGATTAATGTATATTTTTATGCGTCTGAACCTATAAATAAAATTATAATTTATGCGCGCATACATATGTATCACACATTTGCGATAGGAACGTAATCATTAAAAAAAAATTTTGTTGTTTGGTATGCACAAATGGCTGCCAGCCCTTCTCTTTTGTCTCATAGGAAAATAATGCGTAAAAATCCATCGGAAAATATACCCCTTTGATATCTTCTGAATAGGGTTCGACCGCTATTAGAAAAAACTTGTTGAGTAGTATTTCGCACCTTTGAACCCCTTGGCCATGCTTAATGTAGGTGCAACTATAAAAGGAGTCAGATTTCCTCCATTAGGATTCAGCAGACATTGTGCTAACTCAACGGAAATTGCGTTCTTCTGAATAAATAGCTGAATGCCATGGATCATTAAAGGAATGAATTATACAATATCGACCGTTCATGCCCTTAACTTCCCTATCTACGCTACCAACTAGTCCGCCAGTGCGTCATAAGGGACTTGACTCTATTTAAAATCATTAGCGTCGAAGCATAAATTTAATTATTGTCAAATGTGGTACAAATATTTCTTTCTTATGCTGAATTATAGATACTTTTTTGTTATTTCATCTTTCAATACTAATACATATCTGTCGTTCCAATTACGACTTAACAACTAAATTTCTAACATTTTCGAATATTTAATTGAGGGCGTAGGCACTTTTAATTATTTGGCAAAACAGACTTCTGCTAAAATCGCTTAGAAATGTAGAACCTGCTCGGCTACTGGTTTTGCTTTGAGTAATTAATAGACAAAGGCTTAGTTAGACTCGTTAATTAAAGGTTTTACATATATATGTATGGGAAAAATTCCGTAAGACGACATAATGCAAAGAAATTTGACACACAGATAGATTACAACCCGGATTAACAACTAAGATATTTTTCAAAAAGAGTTGTCACCCTTTTAAAAGGTTAAAATCAATTAATCACAAAAGGTAAGTAAAATATTACAGCAATGTGTGCGCCATAGCTATTTATATGGAAACAAACTTGAAAAGAGTTGCCACCTGTTCAAAAAGCGTAAGCTATTTAAATTAAAAGTTAATTTAAGTTTTAATATTCGTATCCAATGAGAGAGTTCTAAGAAAGCTTTATTCGCAAAAATTTCTGATGATGGTTGCCTCCTTTTTTGAAAATTTAGAATCAAATTAATTTATAAGACAAACGAAATATTTTTATATGGGTATCAATCAAATTAAAAAGTCAAATGAAATTGTTTGAGAAAGGTTTAGAAATTCAAAAACAATTTAAATAACAAGTTAATCTAAATATTTAATATGGGTGTCAAGCAAGAAAGATTTTTGTGAGCTTTGTTTATAAAATATTTATGAAGAGCCTTGCCACCTCATGAAAATGGTAAAATCAATTTAGTTAATAAATTATAAGTCTTTTATTCATCATAGGTGGCAATGTTTTGACAAGGTTCTAATAATTAATTTAAGTTTTTTAAGAGGATTGTTTCGAAATTCAAAATCTAATTTATTTAACAAGTTCTAGAAAATATATTGGTATGGGTATCCAAGGTAAGAGGTTTAAAAGGCTTTATTTTGAGATAACCTTTTGAAAGGGTTGCCACTGCGATAATTCAAAATCGTCTGGTAAATAACTTGGTGTAAATTTGTGAAAGTTGGTACAATTAATCAGATTTATACCAAAATTCCTAAATTTACACCAACTGCTTTTTGATATGTATTCTTTAGTTCGACATTATTTTTACTTTTACACCCTTTTTTGCCAATGACAAGGTTTCACGCCTATTCGGCAAGCTATTCATACAAAATGTGCAATAAATTAAACTGCTGTGCATAAAAAACAAAAGACTTAAACTTCAAGCGCTCTACGCTGCCTTTCTAACCAGTAGGTATTTAATAAGCAAAGCAAAATGGTTATACGAACAATTTAAATTCGCGTCAAATCTTCGCAAGTCGAAACAAAAATATTAAATATATGAATGATAAGAGTTGTTAAAAAAAAACTACAGCAAAATAAATTAGAAATAGCAAAAGATTTTTGAAAAACCCGTCCCATTTTGTAAAATTTAGTGATTTTATGTAAATTTAAGTACACACGTACATACATATATGTATTTTATGAATGAATGAAAAATGGTTCAAGGCACACATTACAAATTAATTTAAATTCAATTTGGCAAATATATCCAGTTCATTGATTTTTATACAGTTCGTATGGTTAATCAGCTGAATATTTAGTTACACTCATTTGCAAATATAATGGCGTTTTGTTTTCTACCAATGGCCCTCTACGCACAAATACCAAGGAGAGGGCAATAAATAGGCAACATTTTTTTTTAGAAAAGAATCGCTTTAGGTGATTGAAATCGATCAAATAATCCATATTTTCTTATTTAAGGGGCAAAAGTGTAACATTTCAACAGAGTCATAAATATATTTATGAAGGGATATGAAAATATGGAACAGCGTATTGCATACCTATAGTTTTCATATTTAATTCTTATGCAAAACCCTAAATGCAACTAAAGTAATTGTAAATATTACTACTTTCAAAGTACACATTTTTTTTAAATTTCACAAGTTTTAAGTTTACAAATATGTATATGTTAGGGTTTGATATCGGTGAGATGGAATGAATGAATATTCTAGGGCATCTAGAAAATTTTCCGGAATCCTTCGGTATTTTTCGAAATTATTGCGAAAAGTTTGCTATTTTTCGGCACTTCTTTTTCGGATCGTTAAGGATTCAATAAAAACTAACAAAATCCGGACAATTTGAGAATTTTTCGGAATTTTTATTGGCCTGTTATATTTTATACTTGTCTTTAATTTTTAGGGGATGGCTCGTGGTTTTTGGAGGATTTCGCGAAACTGATAGAAACTCTTAGGTACTTTTTGGGACTTTTAAGATTTATCAAAAATATTACAGTATATTTGGGATTTTTTGAAACATTTCTGCATTTTTCTTTTTGTGTTGCCTTTTCTAATTTTTTCAGTTAATTTCTTTGGAATTTACTGGACCTGTTTGGGTCTTTTCGCCATTTTTCCGGTAATTTTAGACATCATTAAAAAAAAAAACTTTTGAGAGATTTATTGTAACTTTTTGCTTCTTTTAACTTTTCGATAGTTTTTGCTTTTCTTCTCTAACTATTACATAAAGAATTTCAAACAGGTGTGCACCCCCGACGAAAATATTTTCGGAAGTAATTTTTCCTAAACCTCTTCAGTTTGATGCCCCCAATGCAATATTTTACTTGCCTTATCAAATAATGAGGTTAAAACAATTCCGATAGACAGACTAAAACCAGCAATCATTGAAACAGAACTAATACCAGAAACAAACACTAATACGATGAATAACACAACATCAAATAAGAAACGAGTTACTTTTAATTTATATAACATTAATTCTCTAGAAGGGGGAGTATTGTAGGGTTTGTTTTTGTGTTATTACCTTTTATTGTACTGTGTTCATTTCAACTTTGTAATTTTGGAAATTTTAGATTTATGTGATTTTTGTGGTTCGTCAATCAAATAGAAAATTTTTATACCCGAGCGCACTTGTGCACAAGGGTATATTAATTTTGTTCACATAACGGTTGTTTGTAACAGCCAAAACGAATCGAGATAGATATAGACAAATGTATACATAAATGATCAGGATGAAAAAAGAAATCGATTAAGCCATGTCTGTCTGTCCGTCCGTCTGTCCGTCTGTCCGTCTGTCCGTCTGCCCGTGTACACCATAACTCGAGCAAAAATTGAGATATCTTAACGAAATTTGGTATGTAGGTTTCCCTTAATCCAAGGTAGGTTGGTATTGAAAATGGGCGAAATCGGACTTTAACCACGCCCACTTCCCATATAACGGTAATTTCCAGAAATACGAAAACTGCGATATTTTAGTAACTACTAAAGATAATTCACTCAAATTTGATATTTGTAATAAGTTTTAGACGAAAAATAAGAATATTATAAATTTTTGGAAAATGGGCGTAGCCACGCCCACTTATGGTTATATGTGTATATCTTGGTAACCGCTGCACCAATTTCTTCCAAACCTGGCACAGTTGTTGGCCTTCGCACAACATACTAAATGGCCGAAAATTTTTAAAATCGCTCAATAACCACGCCTACTTCCCATATAACGGTAATTTTCAGAAATACGAAAACTGCGATATTTTAGTAACTACTGGAGATTATTCGCTCAAAATTGATATTTACAATAATTTTTCGACGAAAAATAAGAATATTATAAATTTTTGGAAAATGGGCGTAGCCACGCCCACTTATGGTTACATGTGTATATCTTGGTAACCGCTGCACCAATTTCTTCCAAACTTGGCACAGTTGTTGGCCCTGGTACAGCATAAAAAATCGCCGAAACTTTTTAAAATCGGACAATAACCACGCCCACATCCCATATAACGGTAATTTAGGGAAATACAAAATCTTCAATAAATCAGTAAATATTGAAGCTAATTTATTCAAAATTGATACTTGCAACAATTCTTTACCAGGAAATACGTTTATGGTAAAATTTTGGAAAATGGGCATGGCACCGCCCACTTATGATCACATATATGTATATCGGTAACCGTTCTACCAATTTGTACCACACTCGGTGTGGTTATTGTGCTTGCCACATATAAGCAAAACGTTGAAAATTATAGAAATCGGACTAAAATAACGGCCGCTTCTCATATAACGGTAAATTTCAGAAATGCTTGAAACTTCAATATTTCGAAATTGAAGGACGCTAATTTACTCAAAATTGATACACCCCGGCTTACCATCTAGCGGAAGGTTTCGGAAAGGTGAAAAAACATATTTAATACTTGCGCCGGGTATTTAAAGTTCGGCTCCGCCCGAACTTAGACTTTCTTACTTGTTATTATTCAAACTTTTCTCAAATTGTTTACAACAGAAAATAAAATAAGTTTTGTTATTTTTTTTTATTTAAAATAAATACCTACACTCTGCAAAACTATTTTCAGCTGAAAACCTTACTCAACCTCCTTCTTTGGACAGCCATATTGCAATATTTACTTTACCATATCAATTTACTTCAACTGCAATTTTCAAACAGGTGGCAACTCTTTAATTTTTTTCTATATTTTAAGTCAGACCTTTAGCAATAAATTTCGCGCATTAGTTTTCGAGTGATGTGCGTACAAACATACAGACAGACAGACGGACGGATAAGACAGAGAGACAAAAATTCTAAAAATTTTTGATTTGTTTTCTAATGTACAGGCATCGATCGGCCTGTTACAATTTAATTATATGTATAGTTGCTTGGGACATTTTCCGAGAATTTTAGAAACTTGTCTGGTGTTCTGCAGCACTTTTCGAATTTTGTGGCTGTTTGGTTTAGTCTTTTGGAAATTTTTCATGAATTTCTCAAATTTTGCAACAAATTTGCAATTTTCGACCTTTTTCCGGGACTATTTAAAATGGTAAAAATAGACATCCGAGCCTTTAGGTGTTATTTTCAGCCTTTGGAACTTAGTATTGATTCCTACTCTTTTTAAATTTAGAAATTTTTCAAATGTTTTCGCAAGACCTCTCGGTATATTTCTGAAACTTTTAGATTGTGTAAATGGTTTTTTTTTTATTTTTTAAATTTCTCGCAATACTTCTTGGTATTTTTCCGAACCTTTTAAATTAAAATTTTTTCTGTCGAAGATTTTTCGGATCTCAGTATTTTTTGCTGCTGTTTTTAATTTTTCGGAAATTTTTTATATATTTTTTTTGATTTGAGGGAAATTTAGGGACTCTTCTGTACTGGGGTATTGGGGATTGTTTGGAACATTTTCGCAGCACCGTATATTTTTTGCTACTTCACTGTAATTTTGTGGGTAATTTTCCATAATTTTTGGAAAACTTTTCGGTATGGAAATTTTTTCCTGTTAATAATTTTTGAACTTTTTGTGTCCTTTTCTGCACTTTTCGGTACTTTTTGCTCCCTTTTAAAATGTTGAGAATCGCTAATGTAAATCAGGTGAATCTATACTATACATATACATATACATATATATATTTTTCCACACTTTCTTTTTCTTTATCAGCATAGAAAGTTCTTCGTAAAAATCAGCATAGCAACATGTTTTGTTATTTGGTTCTTACCTTTGTTACGGTACCTCTAAGCACTCCTAAAATGTAAATAAGCAATCCATACAGTTGAAATAGAAAAAAATAAGATCTACTTGAGCAACGCTTGCTGACGTAAATTTTCAGTGACTACGCAGAAAACAATCGATGCCAAATCCGGGACGCTTAAGAAGCAATCGGTTTGCGCTACCTTCATGTATGTATGTATATTCGAGCTTCTTACATAGCACATCTACACTTGCGTATTACCTAAATATATGTACATACATATTTGTGGGTAGATGTGAAAAAACTATGCGCAGATGAACTCAAAATATTTCTCATTTGACAGCAAATTGCGTCACTATTCATTCAACAGGAAAGGGCAAAGTCCGGGTTACTTAGAGTAGAAAACAATACCCGTAAATACGTTCTATAAATATTTCTTAGCATTTAAATTTAACTGTATTGTTCTTACTACCATTTTTCCTAAGAAATAATTTGCTACCCTTATACTACTTCAGCATATTTAAGAGTACATATTTGACAACGCTGAACTTGTAAGAGCCTATTCCACCTAATTACATTTACAAATACTAAATACATACCCAAATTAGTAAGAAATATTTTCAAGTGTTTACTTGGATATGCAACAAAAATAAATTCGATAAATGCAGAAGTAAAATTGCGTTCACACGAATCACAAAAATAAGTAAATATGTACAAGTTGTATTTTATGAACTCATCAATCAAATCTGAAGTGCTGCACAAATAAACGAGTTGGAAAAAAATGGAAGTTAGGTCTGCTTACACATTATGTACATATGTATGTATCCATGTGAGCGCTGAGTTACTTACATACATACATATGTAATGCACGTAGTACTTGTGCAGCAATGTAATTATACACCATGTAAAGTGGCTTTGGCAATGAAACCCTATAAGGGACTCTAAAACCGCAATTGCGAGTAAATATTTGTAAAAATAATAAATTTATGCCCCCAAATACTTGTAACACAAAGATGACAGCTCTATATATGCCCTGCAGGGAAACCGCGGACTAGTGAATCAAATTTCTAGTTCCGTACTAGGTCTTTATCGCCAAAAAGGAACTAGTCCGATAGGAACTAGATCCCCACCAGTCCAAAATCGGCGAAAAGTGGTACTTTTAAGAAACTAATTTTTTCAGTTTTTTTCACTACAAATCTATATCTAAAGTGACGAATTTAGAAATGGTTCGGAACTATAGAAAAAGGGAAGCAGAACGAACTAGATCCTATCTGTCGAATTTATAACTATTTCGGAACTATCGAATAAGGGATACAGCGGGGGGCTTGTTTACTTTACATAGATATGTGTTCGGCGGCTTTTTCGTTCAAATACGCTTCTATTCTGTGCTTCGCAGATGCTATTTCATAGTTTGGTAATACAAAACAAAGCTTTGTGTTAACATATTAACATCTTGGGGCCATCTGGAATCGAACCAATAACAGCGGGCACCTCTGCAAAGTCAAGTACAGTAAGGTAAGTAAACGTACATTTCTTACAATCATTCAAACAAATTAAATTCCAAATTGAAAAAAACGTTTCTTTGAAAATAATGTAAAATCGCACAGGGAAGAACCGAAAAGATTGAAAAATCATGATACTTTTTTCTTTCGTCTGTCGATTTTAGAACTGGTTCAGAACTATAGAATTTAGGACTAGTTCGGAACTATCGAAAAAGGGATGCAGCGGGGGGCAATTGACACTTCCTAGGACATCGCCATGTTAAATTCGCCAGATTCTTGCATGCAAAAGAGATTTTTCGCGAACCAGTACTGGGTCTAAATGTACTAGAAGCGCCCCAGTTCAGAACTAGAGATTTTCCCCACAGGGTGTACACAACTGTGTATGTGATATGTGCTTGAATGTAGAGTGAGAATAGCCACATACCCATAAAGGCAATGGATATGTATGCACTTCTAGTGGCAGCGACCTTTGCATGAGTTAACATAACTGCACAATGGTATCAAATGTACTAAAAGATACTTAAGGGCATATGTACACTTTTGTATCGACTTACATGTATGCACACATATGTACATATTTTTTATGTATTTATAAGAACACTTGGCCAGCCAAAGCAAATATTTATTTGCCTTGAAGTCCTTTTCCGTCAAAGTTTATATACATAAATAGTTCAGAGGGCTATTCTACGTCAATATTTTATAAGTATCTTAAAAGTATCTATATACATATGTACGTAGAGCAGATTTACGTACGCAAATCCAATTAACTGTCTCAACTGTGCCTACAAATTCTAGCCAGGGAATTTTCGAAATTAAATTTTTGCGATTTTCTACAGAAGCCGTAGCAAACTGATTATTTTTTTTTTTTACAGGCAATGTTCAAACATATTAAACCGTGACGCAAGTAGAGTGCTAATTATTGGATTAAACCGATTGGGTAGGGGGTTTCAGGAGCAGAAAAACTATAAAAGAATCAAATTTAGCTTTCTGACGTTTTCTAAAGATTCCTTAAATTTTTAACTTAAATACATATATATGTGTATTGATAATACAGTACAGTATTAGTACTATTCGACTATCTTATATTTGCTCATCCATCTTTGTTAAACATCTTCATCATGCTGCAGCAAAAATTAGCTACCTATCTCTCATATTGGAATTTGCTTTTCTATGAATTCCAGGTTCCTGGGGTCAACTTTAAATAGAATGTCCAATCTTTTCACTAGAAAGGGCTTAAATCATTCCCCCCCCCTTCGGCCATCAAGACCACTGTCAGAAACTGGCTGACTGTGAGTCTTGGAGCGACTGCAGGTGAGAAAAACTCATCTTTCTCGCAATCTCAAAAGGTCCAGTTATGTATCGGCTATCATTGAGCAAATAACATTACAGATAACTTGTGCAAACTAGTGGCTCGGTTTCTTCTGGCGGCACAGAAAACTGACAGTGAAGCGCATACATGTCAACCGATATTTTCAGCCTTTTAGAGGATAAGTCGACGGAAAACTTGTGCTGTGTATGTATATGCACCCTCATTGCAAGAATTAGCCGCTAATCAAGCTTTTAGAAGGCATGTGCTGAGAAACGAACCTTTGAGCTGTCTAATACCCAAAATCAGGAGAATAACAAGTCGCAAATTTGTCAAAATAACTCTAATGAAACTTGGTAATTTTAGCTTAATCGCCATTTAAAACACTACCATCCAACGCAGGTTTAAATTAATTTTGCGTATTTTGTAAAATGGGGTTACGCCAATACATCAAAGCTTCAATGATTAGCTTCCGTCCTAAAAACGAGCACGCGAATGAATGAAACTGCAGATGTAGCTAAACTTAAAGATTTATAAATGCATAAAAATAGATCTGCATAAAAAACTTGTATTATTTTGGGTTGATATTTCAGCAGACGACAAAAAAAAAGTTATAAAATAAAACATTTAAATATGTGTGCACGTTTGTATGTAAATACATGCATCTGAAATTCCAAAATCAAGTCAACAGTCGGGCAGGCATACATACATACTTATATACACACATTTGCATGTTAATCAGCATAATAATGATAAGTAGTTTATAATAATAGCGATGGTGTCAATCGAAACCTTTCCAAGGTCAACACTCAAAGTCAAGTTATTTTACAAATTCAAAGCGTGTCTTGTGCGTTTCCATATTTACCAAAGCCACTTGCCAGATACAGAAATAAAGACAAACGAATGAAACATTTTGTTGTATGCAATGTTGAAAAAATAGATTTTTTGTATAAAAAAATGTAAATGTAAATAGCTGCATGTAAAAGCAACAACAACCGACCCGAAATTAAAAGAAAAGCTAAGATTTGGTGTTGTTGTTGCTCAAAACGTGCCATTCACAATTGAAAATGATAATAAAATATAAGAATAGAAATAGGCAAAAGCGTAAGATAGCAAGTTGGCTTTCGTCTGTACATACATACACATGTGTGTGTCTATGTCACTGCTTGGCCTGCTCTTTAGGTTTTATGTAAGCAGTCGTGTTGAGTTGACACATTTTGTGGCACATTTTGACAACGATGTGACAGTAGTGACCAATGCACTCAGATGCATTGCTGCTATGATAGTAAATATTGCAGTGGCTTTGTTGTTGCTAAATGCATACAGCAATTGCAAATGTATGGAGTAATATGTAAATTTTCATTTTTTTTCCTCAGTTGGGGAACAAATTTCTACTTTTCCATGACTCACACACGCCCACTTGCTTCAGTTCACGCCACTTCCAGTTTCAATTACAGCACCAGCCGCCCACATATACATACATAGAGACAAAACGTGGCGATAATTTAGAGGCCAACACCGTGGCCGCCACTGACATTAATTAAAAAGTTTTACATACAATTAACCATCGTTTAGATATTTCTTTACTCGCAATCAGTAGATAATTTTTTTTTTTTTGTGTTTTCTTTTAACAATAATTAAATGCCCCAGCTATGTAATTGCGCGCGCCGTTTAATGCTGCAGCAATTTGACAGCTGTGCGAGTTGAGTCTTGGCGCTTGCAATTACGATTGCTACGCGTTGTTGTTGTTGGATTTTTTCGTAAATTACATAAGTATAACTTTTATTATTTACTTCAATATTTGTGTGTGTGTGTATGCGCGTGTGAAAATTGGCAAACACAATCGCTCAATTAAAGCCTCGAAAGTCAGTCATGAGCTGAGATAATTGCAAGTGCCCATATCAAAGGTTTTCTTTATTTCCATTGGGCGACCCAAAGACGCACGCCCAGGCAATGTGGTAATGCTGAACAATAAATACGCTTATGTGCAGTCACATCGTTCGCAAATGGCATTACTCCAGTTTCACAAATATGTACTCATATTTTAAAATTTTTTTACTCTTTTTTACTTTTCTTATTAGTAAAAAATGAGGATTTTAAATCAAATTAAAACTGCAATAACAGAAAATATGCATTTAGGTAGGCTAAAAAATAAAGTTTTTGGCATCCCACTAATATACATAAGTATGTGCAAACAAATGTATGTATCTATGCTTTGTACAAAACAAAAGACTTAAGCAACGAACGCGTGCTTCTATTCAAAAAAAAAAACTATGTTTGAGGAATAAAGCAATAAAATTAACAAAAACAAATAAATATATAACTTATTGCTTTAAAACGCTCGATGTGAGGTAATTCATATGTGAGTACGTATTGGTGGCCCAAACAAAGTAACAGATTTCAAATTTGCTAGCGACCTACGTCATTAAAATTATTGACTTTAATTTAACAGAAAATTTTTCCTACATGACAACACA
>NW_023463236.1:0-3067 GCF_013731165.1 Rhagoletis pomonella | reverse complement strand
TATAGGGTTTCATTGCCAAAGCCACTTTACATGGTGTATAATTACATACATTGCTGCACAAGTACTTACATAAGCACAAGTACTACGTGCATTACATATGTATGTATGTATGTAAGTAACTCAGCGCTCACATGGATACATACATATGTACATAATGTGTAAGCAGACCTAACTTCCATTTTTTTTCCAACTCGTTTATTTGTGCAGCACTTCAGATTTGATTGATGAGTTCATAAAATACAACTTGTACATATTTACTTATTTTTGTGATTCGTGTGAACGCAATTTTACTTCTGCATTTATCGAATTTATTTTTGCTGCATATCCAAGTAACCACTTGAAAATATTTCTTACTAATTTGAGTATTTAGTAATTGTAAATGTAATTAGGTGGAATAGGCTCTTACAAGTTCAGCGTTGTCAAATATGTACTCTTAAATATGCTTAAGTAGTATAAGGGTAGCAAATTATTTCTTAGGAAAAAATAGTAGTAAGAACAATACAGTTAAATTTAAATGCTAAGAAATATTTATAGAACGTATTTACGAGCACATATTGTTTTCTACTCTAAGTAACTCGGACTTTGCCCTTTCCTGTTGAATGAATAGTGACGCAATTTGCTGTCAAATGAGAAATATTTTGAGTTCATCAGCGCATAGTTTTTTCACATCTACCCACAAATATGTATGTACATATATTTAGGTAATACATATGTAAGTGTAGATGTGCTATGTAATAAGCTCGAATATACATACATACATGAAGGTAGCGCAAACCGATTGCTTCTTAAGCGTCCCGGATTTGGCATCGATTGTTTTCTGCGTAGTCACTGAAAATTTACGTCAGCAAGCGTTGCTCAAGTAGATCTTATTTTTTTCTATTTCAACTGTATGGATTGCTTATTTACATTTTAGGAGTGCTTAGAGGTACCGTAACAAAGGTAAGAACCAAACAACAAAACATATTGCTATGCTGATTTTTACGAAGAACTTTCTATGCTGATGAAGAAAAAGAAAGTGTGGAAAAATATATATATGTATATGTATATGTATATGTATAGTACATATTCACCTGATTTACATTAGCGATTCTCAATAGGCTTATGAAATATTTGACGTTACCGAACACGCCTTGAAATGAGATTAAATTAAGTTCCGAAAAGCCTCAAGAAACACAAATTGTATGTACCTCAAAATCCACAAACTATTTTCAAACATTTTAAAAGGAGCAAAAAGTACTGAAAAGTGCAGAAAACGACACAAAAAGTTCAAAAATTAATAACAGGAAAAAAATTTCCATACCGAAAAGTTTTCCAAAAACTATGGAAAATGACCCACAAAATTACAGTGAAGTAGCAAAAAATATACGGTGCTGCGAAAATGTTCCAAACAATCCCCGATATCCCAGATTTTTTTTTTTTAATAATTCTTAAAAATCTTGTAAAAGTACAGAAGAGTCCCTAAATTTCCCTCAAATCACAAAAAATATATAAAAAATTTCCGAAAAATTAAAAACAGCAGCAAACAGCAGTTCGGTAAAGTTGAAAATAACTCCTAAAGGCTCGGGTGTTTTTTACCATTTCAAAATGTCCCGGAAAATATTAAAAATTGCCAAATTTGTCGCAAAATTGGAAAAATTATGAAAAATTTCCTTTTTTTTGTCTGTATGTTTGTACGCACATCTCCCGAAAACTAATGCGCGAAATGGAATGCCCCGATGTTTTGCTAAAGGTTTGACTTAAAATATAGAAAAAATATATATATTTGAGAGCTGCCACCTGTTTGAAAATTGCAGGTTAAGTAAATTGATAAAACAAAGTAAATATTGCAATATGCCTGTTCAAAGAAAGAGGTTGACGAAGAATTTCAGCCGGAAATAATTTTGCGGAGGTTGCCACATGTTTGAAAATTTTAATTTAATTTAATTTATAAGAAAATTAAACATTGCATTAAAGATATCAAATTGAAGAGGTTTAGGAAAAATTACTCCCGAAAATATTTTTGTCGGGGGTGGCCACCTGTTTGAAAATATCTATGTAATTAAATTGATAAAATAAATGAAATATTGCAATACGGGTATCAAACAACACAGACATATTTTTAAGGCTCAGTGACGTACGACGGGTATTTGCTAGTAATCATTAATAAAATCTTCAAATAGAAAAGAAAAGCAAAAGCGAAAAGTTAAAAGAAGCACAAAGCTACGATAAAACTCTCAGAAGTTTTTTTTTAATGATACCTAAAATTACTGGAAAAAATTTCGAAACGACCCAAACAGGTTCAGTACATTCCAAAAAAATTATCTAAAAAACAAAAACTGAAAAAAGGCCAGTCTAAAAGAAAAAAATGCAGAAATGTTACAAAAAATCCCAAATATACCGTAATATTTTTGCTAAATCTTAAAAGTCCCAAAAAGTACCTATGAGTTTTTATCCTCCAAAAATCACGAGCCCTCCGCTCAAAATGAAAGACAAGCATAAAAGATAACAGGCCAAAACCAATTCCGAAAAATTCCCAAATTGTCCGGATTTTGTTTATTTTTATTAATTCATTAATTAAGCTCCGAAACAGAACCAAAAAGCACCAATCAGTATCGCAAGGTGACCAAAAGTGCCGAAAAATAGCAAACTTTTCGCAATCACTTAAAGCGATTCTTTTCTAAAAAAAATGTTGCCTTTTCATTGCCCTCTCCTTGGTATTTGTGCGTAGAGGGCCCTTGGTAGAAAACAAAACGCCATTATATTTGCAAATGAGTGTAACTAAATATTCAGCTGATTAACCATACGAAATGTATAAAAATCAATGAACTGGATATATTTGCCAAATTGAATTTAAATTAATTTGTAATGTGTGCCTTGAACCATTTTTCATTCATTCATAAAATACATATATGTATGTACGTGTGTACTTAAATTTACATAAAATCACTAAACTTTACAAAATGGGACGGGTTTTTCAAAATTTTTTTGCTATTTCTAATTTATTTTGCTGTAGTTTTTTTTTTTAACAAATCTTATCATTCAACGTCCGTCACGCTAGCTGACCCACTTCTCCAAAAAATGATAAAAA
>NW_023463235.1:0-14864 GCF_013731165.1 Rhagoletis pomonella | reverse complement strand
CTCTGATAAATGACAAATGTAATTTAGCGTTCACATGATTTGTCTATGAATTTGACAAATTTTTTGCCAAATGTACAAATCGTGTGATCCCAGCTTAACTCACATAGTTCAGTGGAAGGATACGGTAAGAATCACGGTGGAGAGCCAATCCGCTAATCACTGGCCGATCTCGAGCTACATGGTCTCGACCTACATGGCCTACGATCCCCAAAAATATATAAAGAATCAAAAATTTTAACTTTGGAGATCAATTTGAAGGTCACATTGAATAACAAATTACCTTGACCTTCAAAATGCCCTTCAAAATGTGAAGTTTTTATTTTTTGCCCTTTTTACCTAAGAACAGCATGTAAAGAATTCATAAAAAAAATTTAAAATGCCTTTTTCGGTTCCTGCGAAATGGATTCCTTGACGCAAGAGCAGCAAAAATGTGTGGTCAAAATAGGAAACAAAATTAAAACTCTCTCCCTTTGAGGGTCAAGGACATTTTGTTTATCCAACGAAACTATTTTCCTGACTTCTCTATTTCCAAAGCCTTAAACCACTATTGAACTCATGTCGTATGGGTCAGGCCAGGTCATACAGATATACCAGGTAACTGTGTTGCGGATGAACTGGCAAGTAAAGGCCATCAGTACCCTGCAGTGAAATCCCAAACTAGTCAGGAAAAATAATAGTTTACAACTAGAATTCCCTGACAGAAACCGAGTTCGAAAATGACCAGACTTGTACCAAGTACAAAACGATTTATTCAGTTATACCAGTCCGGTTAAATAATGATTAATACTCGTAATGATTATTAATTAAGGCATGTTTTTTTGGATAACCGTTTAATTATCAAATACCGATATTACCACCTTTTTAATGATTAATAGTTTTTTATATTGGCTCTTACACATATGTTAGTGTTTGGCCGAGCTTCTCCTCCGACTTGTGGCGTGCGCCTTGATGTTGTCACACAAAGTGGAGGGACCTACAGTTTTACGCCGACCCCGAACGGCGATTGTATTTTTATGAGAAGCTGGTTTTCATGGCAGAAATACGACCGTAGGTTTGCCATTGCCTGCCGAGGGACGACCGCTGTTAAGAAAAAACCTTTTTTCTAAATTTTTATTTTGCGATGTTGCTTTGACCAGGGCTTGAACCCAGGTGCTGATGTGTGAAAGCGCGCACTGCTTACCACTACACCACAGCGGCCGACAATGATTAATAATTAATTACTTAAAAAAATGTGAATTAATTCATTAGCTTTAATTACACCATTAATTTGTTATTATTGATCATTTTCAATTATTTTTGACTTTTTAATTACACTATTAATATAATTATTTGATAAATTTCTATTATCAATCAACAAGGCAAACTATAGACAAATATTAAGAATATTTAATAACTGCTTGAATTAGTTATTTGTTTTATTCTTATCCAAATCTCAAATTTTAAACATTAATTATTACTTTTATAAATTTTTAAAAATAATAGACTGAAATGTGCAAAGTAAATAAATTTAATTTATTTCAATGAAAACTTTTATTTTTATTTTAGTTCACTCAAAAATTATCTAAAGAATTAATTTTATTTTTAACTAAAATGTTTTCTTTGCATATTCCATATTATTAAAAAAGATAAAAATATATAACATTTAATGAAAAATGAATTTAAATTTATATTCGAAAGTTTGAAATACCTATGTATTTATTTTTTCTTTTAATTAATACTCAAAAAATTTAACACTAATTATTGACAAATCTAAGGCTGCTAAATAAAAATATGTTATATATTAAAGTGTACTTAAAAGTTTTTTATTGTACAAGTATATTCATGAATTCATTTTATTTTTTGACTCCCAAAGTAGTGGTTTTGGTCCATAACTAGACTAGTATTTTTCTGTCTATTTTCAACTAGTATGATACTGGTATATTTCTGACCGGAATCTGACAATTGCCATCTCGTAGGACATCCCCATGTTAAAAATACCAGTTGATTGCATGGAAAAAAGATAGTTGGCTGACTAGTTGGGCATGCGGTTTATACTAGTTGTGAGGTAGTTTACAACTAGTTCATTTGACTACAGGGTACTGCTCCAGATGCAGGCATTCTGCTATCTTCCTGCGAACCCTGGCTGGAGAATAATTTTATCGAACGGGAAAATACAAGATAGTCTACGAACCAAATATAAAATTAAAAAGCAAATAAAAGACAAAAATAATATACATTTTTAACCTTAATAAATTAAATTAAAAAAAAAAGTGAAAAAATATAATAGAATCAAATAAAATAAAAAATGAAAATAAGAGTTAAATAAAAAAATAAAAAATTCTATGAAATAAAATAAAAAAAAACCAACAAAATAAATTATAAAAAATATAAAATAAAAAAGTAAATAAATGAAAAAATAATAAAAATAAAATTAAAATAAAAATACAAATAAAACTGAAGTATAAAGAAATAAAATAAAATAAAGTGAAAACCCCAAGGAAGAGAAATAAAAAAATTTAAATCAATAAAAACTAAAGTGCAAATATAAAAGCTTAAATTAAAAGATTTAAATAAAAATTAGATTAGAAATTAAATTATATAATGGAAAATAGTATAACACAAAAGAAAACCTAAAATAAAATATAATAAAGGTAGAAAATTTAAATAAATAAAATTAAATAAAACTATATAAAACTGCGTAAAAAATGGAAAATAAAATAGAACTAAATAAAATAAAATAAAATAAAAAAAAACGAAGTAAACCAATTAAAAAGTCAAAGTTCGGGCGAAGCCAAACATTAAATACCCGGCGCACGAGTTAAATATATATAGTTTTTACGCTTTCTGAACCGTTACATGGTAAGCAGCGGTGGTTTTACCCCTATTTATATAACTTTATTTTTATCTTTATTTAAAAGACTAAACTTTACATAAAAAATATTGCTAATTATACTACAGTCAAATCTTGATAAAACCAACCTTGATAAAACGAAAAACTCAATATGGCAAAATTTTTATTGAGTCCCCTGAAAACCGCCGCTGTTAGACTATGTTCAAACAGGCACTTAATTGGCAATTAAGAACGTTTTCACCAAATTAAGCCTTAATTGTTACCCAATTTATCATACAAAATTTCAATTATTAATTGGCAATTAATTTGTGTCAGATTCTCTATGCAACCCTGCTAGGTATGTTCAATTTTGACTTGGAGGTATGTTTATTGAACAAAGAGCAATCAGCTGTTTGTTTCTGTCCCTCTTTAACAGCTGATATTCCATCAGGGATGGAAATTTTAACTATAAAATTGTACTTAATTTACGGAAAGCTTTATCTAAAAGTAGATATGTAAGTAAAAAGTAAATATGTATTTCTATATAAAGAAGATAGGAGGATAACAATTCCCATCGATACCACATCATTCGAGCAGCACGAGACAAACCTATGTTGTACGAAAAGGTGAATCACTTAGAAAAACCTTAGAAAAGGTGAATCAATTTCCTCCCAGTTCTCCGATCTTACGTTTAAAAATAATTATTTTCCATCTATCTGGCGAAATAAACTACAATTGCGTTACTTTGACCACCTTTTGGTATCATTTGTATGCCCCTTCACAAAGGAGGGGAGGTATTGGATCAGTTGCCCGCAACAGAAAATGCATTGAAATGTCAATTAGAATAAGAACTGATTTCCTGAGAAGTTATTTGGCTACGTTCCAAATGTACCTAAAATTGTGTTTGTACCGAATGCACTTGCAAACTAAATAAAGGTACGATTGTACCTAATTTTCCATCACTGTAGGTAATCCAGCAGCTGATTTCGTATCGCTAATTGCGCAGCTGATATATGTGTGAACACCAAACTCAATTCCGCAATTTAAAGATTAATTGCCTCAGCTAATTGGCCTGTTTGAACATAGTCTTACGAAATATTCCATAGAAAAATGCTCCATAGGCATTTTGAGCATTAAAACCGCCGGAATAGATTGACCGTTAAAGTTCCGTTAGCAAAGGCCCCTATATAATGGAGTGTCGACTCAAAAGCCTTTATAGTACAAAGCGAATTTTGAAATTGTAGCCGGTTAGAGTCTCGTTATAAAAAAAAAAAAACGAATCTATACTTATATAACGTTTTTTTTTTTTAAATTTATATACATATGCCCCCGATATTCTATATACATACATATATGTATAACGAAGCTTTGCATAAAACGTAGCATTTGTCCAACTCCTTAAACTTGGTTATATTGAGGTTTCACTTTACAAATTTTTGAGTATCATAATGTCAAATGCCCACGCATTTACTAGAATTGAATGTACGCCCGATAAAAGATAGCCGATAAGGGTTTCCAGTAAGTTATCAGTACTTAAATAAGTCTGCACTCATATACCGCCACCGTAAAGGAAATTTGTTTTGTGATTTTTTCTTGTATAAAGAGATATATTCAAAGAATTTGGCCGAGCTGGAAAAACCCAGTCGATAATAGAAAGACTTAAATAAATATTTCTCTACATGTGTACATCGTTCAGTACTTTTTAAATTAGACACAAAAACCGGTTGAAACTGGCTGTAACTGGTTCAAAACTACTAACGTAAAAATCCATTCGTTGTCGGCGTTTGTCATATCACTCTGCAGAGATTAAATTTCTAAATTCATTAATTTTTTACTCAAAGATAGCGTTGGACATACATACAAAAGTGTGAAGTGATTTTTATTTTGCAATGATAACTACTAGTACCTCCTTTATTCGGGCTATAAAAACCTTTGCGAAATTTTATACAACCAACATTCAAGTTTTGAAAATGTTTCGCTTTGTAGCATTATTCGCATTGGTTAGTGTGGCCTGTGGTGGTCTCTTGCCAGATGATTTGGACGGTCGTATTGTGAATGGTGTTGACACCACCATTACAGCACATCCTTATCAGGTGTCCTTGCAAACTACATCTGCTTCGCACTTCTGCGGTGGCAGCATCATCAACGAAAACACCATCGTGACCGCTGCTCACTGCCTGCAGTCCTACACAGCAAGCCAAATTCGCGTACGCCTTGGTTCCACCAACTACAAGTCCGGCGGTGAATTGGTTGCTATCTCCTCCTTCACCTACCATCCTGGCTACAATTCCAAGACTATGGTTAACGATGTTGGTGTTCTGAAATTGGCCACACCAGTTGCTGAGTCGGCGAATATACGCTACGTCAAATTGGCTGAAAAAACACCAGCTACCGGCACTCCAGCTGTAGTCACCGGCTGGGGTACTAAATGTTATCTTACTTGCTTGACTCTTCCAACTGTCTTGCAGGAAGTTGAAGTAGATATTGTGGATGAAAATGTCTGCGCCTCTAGCGAATACAAGTACGGTTCGGAAATTAAGGAGACAATGGTTTGTGCTTACGCACTGAATAAGGATGCTTGCCAAGGTGACTCTGGTGGCCCATTGGTCGCTAACAACGAATTGGTTGGTGTTGTCTCTTGGGGCAGAGGTTGCGCTAGATCGGGATACCCTGGTGTATACTCGGACGTGCCTTCGCTGCGTTCATGGATCCTGGAACAGGCTAATTGAAAATAAATTGAATGTTTTGAGTAAAAAAAAAAATAAAAAAAAAAGAAATAGAAACAAATAAATAAACTATGTTTCAATCCATGAGCCCGTTATTTAAGAAATTATGCAACAATTAGAAAACGACAACAACCGTTTAAGAGCGGTCTCTCGATCAAAGTCGTAGTTCTATATATTTTAATTCTAGACTAGAAAGATTTGACATAACAGAAATTTATGGTGTCTTCGTAAAAACTGAATTAGGTAACTTTTCGAGTCAATTAAGCATAGTTTATCTGCTGAAAACGGTACATATCATTCCATGAAGTATATATTGATTTTGCCACCTTTTGTGCAAATTCATCATTCTTGGATCCTGATCTTTTTTTCGCACTTATCGTATGTGGTCTCTTTTCCATGGTCGGTAATCATTCGCATCAAATATGGAGCTATTTCATTTTGTCTCAAAAGCGATTCGGAGTTGGAAATCTGTTTATGAGATTCGTTAATTCAGGTACACAAGCATTGGCCAAAAAGTCACCGTGCTTGTTTTGGTAATTTGGTACTGAAATTTTCCGTAAATCTTCTAAATTTGTGATAGAATTTTTGGACGTTTACGCGCTGCGGCTAGAGCTAAAAATTTTGGAGGCGGCAGATGCCAATCTCGGAGAGGTATACAGTTCTGGTTAGACTCGAAAAAGCTGGCGAACTTAAGAGGAACTATTGAGACGTCGACCTCAAAACAACTGCGACCAATAAGACCCACTGGAATTCAGAGTTAAGACCAACTACAACCGTCCACGGTATCCAATTTACTCTCGACCAGAAGGACCTTTACAGTTTCATATGTTCTAGTTTTAGTTCAGCCTTTGCTAAACTGCAATAAGGCCTTTCTGCCTAAGAGTAGTTCGCTGTAGTTAAAGGTACTCCCGAACTTTCTTTTCTCATTGACACCGACTCGAGGGTGCATTTCATGGCTAACTGATGTGCAAGGAAACCCTTTATTATTGCTATAACAAGGAAAAAGCAAGACGCAACTGAAAAAGAGCTAGATCACTCCCCTATTATTATTATTTGAATGCAATGGGGCGAGCTGAAGACCCTAATAGTGAACCTGTTTGCCTTCCTTGCAGTCGTTAGCTCACTCCGAGTTTTTACAAAACTGATTCAAAAGTGCCTAAGTGCGCGTAAAGGCAATATTTTTTTATTTACGATGCTCTATTCAAGGGTCTATAGATTATGTATAGTTTACACCTTGCATTTGCTAATTCTACTTACAATTTACGGTATGCACCCGCAACACTGACATAACTATTGATAAAATAGACATTTTAATGCATTCAATAATTATTTTGTCTAGCCTTTTATGGCCTTCCTTCTCCACTATAAAAATGCAGTTCAAAAGCTCATTCGAGCATTAGTAAAGTAGCAGAATGTTACGCTTAACTACGCTTCTTTGTGCATTTTTCAGCACCACCCTCGGTGCATACATGTCGTCTGAACTGGATGGCCGCATCGTAGGTGGCGTTGCTACCACCATCGAGGATCATCCCTATCAAGTATCAATCTCCACCAAATTAGGCGGTCACTTTTGCGGTGGTAGTCTACTCAACGAGAATATTGTCGTTACTGCTGCTCACTGTCTGCAAAGTTTTAAGGCTACGAGCATGCGCATACGCGCCGGTTCCACTAATAATAAAAAGGGCGGAGAATTAGTTAAGGTTGCTGCGCTGAAGTACCATCCCGACTATAATCCAGCAACCATTGAGAATGATGTAGGCATACTGAAATTGGCCACACCATTACAACAAACGGCGAGCATACGCTTTATAGAATTGGCAGAGAAGACACCGCCCACCGGCACACCGGCCGTAGTGACGGGTTGGGGTACGAAATGTTTTGCCTACTGCCTGATACCACCCACAGCTTTGCAGGCTGTCGAGCTAGCGATTGTACAAAGCGAGGATTGTGCTTCGAGTACTTACAAGTATGGTGACGTAATCAAAGAGTCGATGGTGTGTGCCTATGCGTTGAAGAAGGACTCATGTCAGGGCGATTCGGGTGGCCCATTGGTGGCTGAGGGCAAGCTAGTTGGTATCGTTTCATGGGGATATGCCTGCGCTAAGAAAGGTTATCCGGGTGTGTACAGTGATGTGGCGTCACTGCGTGATTGGATTTTGAAAGCCATTGACGAAATTTAAAATGTATTTGTGCAAGTGTTCAGAAAGTATAAATAAATAAAAATTAAAATATCTGATTAAAATGAAGTATGTACAAACATATTTGTGTTTTTGTCATTGACGTAAGAAAGGCGCACACAAAAGGTTTTGGATCGATAGCTTTGATTAGATAGTCTAGCTTTAATAAAAAATCACTGCGTACATACATGCAAATATAAATATTTAAATATATGACTTGTGCTGTGATTTACGGTAAGAGTTTACAATGAATGTAGATTGACCCTTTATCCTCCTGATATCGCTGGGTCAGCGAGAAATTCAAATTATACCAAACATTACAGCAAAGCTTTCGTCACAACCGAAACATTGGGCCGTATGCATAAAAACTAAGCAATTGCTTTTCCTTAAAATTTCATATCTTTCACTTAATTTTATTTGAACAAATCGAGTAAAAGGTCTGAAATAAAAAAAAAACACATTTGCTTGGTTTTTATGCATACGGCCCATTATCTGTTGGAATTTGTTAGAGAAAGCGGGCTATCAGGCCCAGAAAGAGCGGGGTGTGCGGATAACTGCAACTAATTTTTTCACGAATAGATCGAAACTCGAGGATGGAGGGATTTTCTGCCGGGAGATCTCTATCAACACTAAGTTAACAGGGCAGTTCTGGTAACTATTTTGAGAGCTCTTTACTGTGTTTTGAAAGTCCAATTCTCATATAAGAATTTAAGATTATCGTTAATTTCTTCACGACATAATGATCGGATTTAGACCAAATTAACATGGGACCACTTGTGAGGTAACACCTTTCCTTTAAAAGAAGAATTATAGAAATCGGTTAACGTGGTCCAAAGTTATGAGGTAACATGCATACAAAAAAAAATAAAATAAGAATTCCGACGCATTGACAAACTTCTCCTTTTTGTGAAGTCGGAAAAAATTGTATTTCTCTTTTTAAAACAATTAAAACTAAACCAAATATAAACTAAAATGAAAAATATTTCTTAAAAGATAGAATATATAATAAATTAGTATATATAATAATAAAGTACTATTCAAAATATTTTATGCAATTAAAAAAGTATATTTTTTAACAATAAAATCGTAAAAAAAAAATAAAAAATTAAATAAAGTGAGTTTCTAAAAATTAAATTGCAAAATTAAATTTTTCTTTTTACGACAATGAAATCTAAAAATTAAATGAAAATAAAATAACAAAAGAAAACAAGTAAGAAAGTCTAAGTTCGGGCGGAGCCGAACATTAAATACCCGGCGCAAGTATTAAATATATGTTTTTTCACCTTTCTGAAAGCTGCCGCTAGATGGCAAGCCGGGGTGTATCAATTTTGTGTAAATTTGCGTCCTTAAATTTCAAAATATTGCAGTTTCAAGCATTTCTGAAATTTACCGTTATATGAAAAGCGGCCGTAATTTTAGTCCGATTTCAATAATTTTCAACGTTTTGCTTTTATGTGGCAAGCACATTAAAAATACCGAGTTTGGTACAATTGGTGATCATAAGTGGGCGGCGCCACGCCCTTTTTCCAAAATTTTTTCATAAACGTCTTTCTTGGTAAAGAATTGTTGCAAGCATCAATTTTGCATAAATTAGCTTTAATATTTACTGATTTGTATTTCTTTAAATTACCGTTATATGGGATATGGGCGTGGTTGTTGTCCGATTTTAAAAATTTGATATGGTGTGCCAAGTTTGGGAGAAATTGGTGCAGCGGTTACCAAGTTATACACATGTAACCATAAGTGGGCGTGGCTACGCCCATTCTCCAAAAAAGTTTAATATTCTTATTTTTCGTCTAAAAATTGTTGCAAATATCAATTTTGAGTGAATAATCTTCAGTAGTTACTAAAATATCGCAGTTTTCGTATTTCCGAAAATTACCGTTATATGGGATGTGGGCGTGGTTATTGTCCGATTTTTAAAAGTTTCGGCCATTTAGAATGCTGTATCAAGGCCAAACAACTGTGCCAAGTTTGGAAGAGATTGGTTCAGCGGTTACCAAGATATACACATGTAACGATAAGTGGGCGTGGCTACGCCCATTTTCCAAAAATTTATAATATTCTTATTTTTCGTCTGAAAATTATTTGTAAATATCAATTTTGAGTGAATTATCTTTAGTAGTTACTAAAATATCGCAGTTTTCGTATTTCTGGAAATTACCGTTATATGGGAAGTGGGCGTGGTTACAGTCCGATTTCGCCCATTTTCAATACCAACCTACCTTGGATTAACGGAAACCTACATACCACATTTCGTTGGGATATCTCAATTTTTGCTCGAGTTATCGTGTACACGGACGGACGGACAGACGGACAGACGGACGGACAGACAGACATGGCTTAATCGATTTTTCTATTCATTCTGAGCATTTATGTATACATTTGTCTATATCTATCTCGATTCGTTGTGGCTGTCACAAACAACAACAAACAAAATTAATATACCCTTGTGCACAAGTGCGCTCGAGGTCTCAAACCAGTGCTTTGCTGACTCCGCCATTGCGACTGGTGCTTTCTCTCCAACTAGCTTTTCATCAGGAGTGGTGAGTGATAAAGATTTTTTTCTAAGACCTTTGTACCAGAATTGTAAAAGTCTTTCGAACTATCCTACCATCTGTCTTGCATTTGTCTACAAAAGACTTTTTACTATCTTACCCAGAATTGTCCTGTAAGGCAGTATTTTTCAGGCAGTACTTGGCGTGAATAGAGAGGCGGAGAGGACTTAGGGCCAAATTCACAGTGCGTAGTTAACTCAGAATCGGCAGTTAACTACAGATTTTTGTACAGGAAATCTGTAATTAAATGCCGATTCTGAGTTAACTACGCACTGTGAATTTGGCCCTTAAAGCTCAAGAGTGTGGTTTAGTTAGGGAGGAACAAATATATACAGTGGCGGTCATTGTTTCGTATTTAGTATTTACAATGTTTTTCAAGCTATATTCTTTATGATATTTTTTTTATAAAAATATGGTTCATGCTTTAAAAAAACCCATATAAATCTCACTTTCAAACTTTATACAGAGTTTACAAAAAATCCACAAATTTTTATCTAAGTTACGAGCTTTTTAACCAGTTTTTTTTTTAACTTTTTTGCGTATGCCGTTAACAAGCCTATAAAATTTAAGTAAAATTAGTGCAAGTTTTGAGCGGCTAAAAAATCGCATTGATTTTTAATCATTTTTTTTTATATAAACATGAGTTTTTTGTGAAAGAATATGCGCAAGACCTATTGCGAGAAAAATAAAAGAAGTCAACGCCAGCTTTCCTAAATTTCGCTCAATCAGGTCGTTGGGTGTAGCCTTCAGCCTTTCACACAATACGCACGATAAGACGTCACACACGACGTTCAGGCATCTCGATTTGATGTGGATTGCGACGACACGGTCGTCCACATGAGTGAACGACAGTACTCGGCGACGAAGTGTCTCCACTGCCACAAATCCAGCACCGAACAGCTGTACAGTGTAGACCTCGCAAGATCTCCGTGTTTCTTGCCTTGCCCTGTACATCGCATTGCATGTATGGCAGTGATGTCATTGCACGACATTCGGAATATACATACCTACTTAAAAATGTATGTAAATGCACAATGTGTTGCCAATATTTTTCAACTGATAACTACTACTGTTTGGTAATTAGTTTTAGACGCTATCATTTTTGCGATAAACTACTTAATAATATCAAAACGTTAGCCGGCTGCAATAAAAGCTCGAGCATGCTATAAGAAGCCAGGTATAAAAATAATAAAAAGTTCATAATTGGGTACCCAATTAATGGACGATTAATTATTATTATTATTTATTAGAACAACCAGAGGTTTTAAATTACAAAGGCATGTGAATACTTAATCTTAACAGATTTTTTTTAAACATACACACAATTACATATTAAAATTAAAATTAAAATTATTGGAGCAGAAGATAAGAATGTATATACAATTAAGGCCGTGGTTACGCCACCAATTTCGATTGGTAATCACCGTGAAATTGTTGTTGTGCACAGCACGGAGTGAGACAATTTTCGAAATCGGCCAGCACGCCAATTGTTCAGGTGGTGCAATGATGTCTCTTTGGTGGAGTCTTAAAAGCGACATAGATCGCTTTATCAGATCTCTAACTTATGCAAGTCTACAATGACCCGCCAAAATACCTGTAATAATTCTTAACCTCTCCTTGGGGAGGTTTATGAGTAGCTTATAACTCTTTAGATTGTACCCCCTAGTAAGCTCTTAGTTTAACGAAGACCCATCGTGTTTCGCCAATGCAGTACCGTCAGTTTGCTATTTTCTTTTCAGAGCATTTCCTTTAGCATGTTAGGACCTCATTTCCTCCGACTCCCATGTGCCCTGGTAGCCATATAAGCTGGATGGGATTGTTTCATACAGGGTGTTTAGCTTCGCTAGGTACTCCAGGACAAATGAGTACTTGACATCGAAGGATCAGAGCGCCCCAAGTGCCGCCTAACTGTCACTTAATGTAAGGATTCCCTCTCTTCGATAATTCCTACTAAGGTTAATTTCTGCACACAGATTAATGGCATATACTTCCGCTTGGAAGATGCTTGGGAAGGTTCCCAAGGGCACTAAAAGCTTTAGTATAGGGCCATATACGCCTATTCCAATATACTCAGAGGTCTTAGTAGAGCCGCTATAGTGTGCTCGCCTGGACATGGTCGCCTTGCTGTATATATCAACCTTAAAGCTTCTTCCGAAAACTACCACTCTATACATATCATCTCTGCAGAAGAGAAAAATGGGAGCCTAGCTTGTCCTTGTTCCTAGATGATAAGGTCTTAAGCTTAAGAATATAAAGCCTATTAATATAGTATAGCCTGTATCAAGGTTTCCGCTTGCTGAGTTCTTACTGTATTTAAAGGTAGTTCGAATTGGAATAACAGTTAATAGCTTGTTTTTTCGCTTAATCAGCAATTAAAATCCCTATCTATGTGATGGCTGAGTTGATAAAAATAAATAAAATAGTTGTGCGTAGCAGCAAAAATATTTCAGATTTGGGCCGAATTTCTCCTGCGATTTCGAACCCGCATGGATATTGAAATAGACGTATTAGCAGCAATACATTTATATCATGCCGACTGGGTATTACAATTTTTAGAAGTAGTCTTTTTTTCCAGAAGTGCACCCGACGCATACCAATGGCGGGCAGGAAACGACTTTGCTGGTTATATTCTAAACAAACTACTCGCAATACCTTTTCGATTTCAAGAACAATTTTGGGATGGAACTCAAGACCTTCCATTTAGTAGCCAACATATGACGTACTCGGACAGTCAACTCAAGCAGCATATTCACTTTAAGCATAATAAATTCTTAAAATGGCTACGAATTAGCCAATCTAGTATGCATATCTGGCACTTCAGCTGGAATTCAGTTATTTTAGCTTCCTCGAACTCATTAGTGTATTCTAGCAATGACTTTCGGTTCGTTGACTTTTTGCACGCTTTTGTTCATTTCCTACGCTGCACCAGGGAACTTCAGCCCACCACCACGTTTGATCGAGGGCCGCATCGTAGGCGGCAATGAGGTATCGATTGTACGCCACCCGCATCAGATATCGTTGCGGCGGAGAACTTGCACCGAATGCGCCTATCTACATGACTGCGGCGGCAGCATATTGAACGAGGATACCATACTGACAGCGGCACATTGTGTTGTCAATCGGCGTGTAAGCAATTTGATGGTAATTGCTGGCACAAATAATCGCGCCGGTAGCGATGGCACAGTAGCGCTCGTAAGCAAAGTGGTCACCCACGAACTGTATAATGCCTCCATAACGGATTATGACGTTGCGCTGCTACTTCTCACCACACCGCTGAAGTTCGATCATTTATTTATTGCACCTGTTGCATTGGTGGCAGCTGCACCAACAGCGGGCGCAAAGGCAAAAGTCACTGGTTGGGGCACAGTTTCGGAAGGTGGTGTGTTGGCGAGCCGATTGCAGGTGGTCAATGTTTTCGTACAGGATCAAGAACAATGCATAGGTGCATACGGAGCCCGTATTACGGACGCTATGCTGTGTGCAGGCGTGGTAGAAGGTGGCAAGGATGCCTGCCAGAAGGATTCGGGTGGTCCGCTGTTGGTGGAAGATCAGCTGGCTGGCATCACTTCTTGGGCTATTGGTTGTGCACGTCCCGAATATCCTGGAGTCTATGTCAACGTGTCTCATGTGCGTGAGTGGATCGTGTCAAATGTGGCTGCTAATTCCATGTGTAAATTGAAGTGAAGCGAATAAAAACGAAATGTTTTTTTTTTCGGGGGATTTCTTGTCACATGAGACGACAGCTTGTACATAAAATATTAGCACGAATAATTTAAAATAAAATTTGTCATAAAACACCAGCGTATCGAAAGAAAACTCATTGGTATGTCTAAGTGAATTTTAAAAAGTTTATCTGTCGCGAATGTAATCAAAGTTAATGTAAATAACAATTTTGAAATTTAAATGGATTGAAGTTGTATTTAAACATGACATACTTTACCTAATTTTTTAACTTTTTTCAATCGCATTTTGGTAAATATCAAGGTTTCAGGCTATGCAGTTCCATGCTGACGACAGTCTACGTATGTACATTAGGTTGGTCCAAACAAAGTAGGGACCGAATTTTAATGCGCTCCCGTTGGGATTATTCTATATCGAAAAAATTACCATTGTTTTTTATTATCAAAAAATATGTAGGGGTTGCTCAAAGCGCTCAAAGCTCCCCATGTATTTTATAAGAGAAAAAAAAATTGTTTCGTAGAAATGGTATAGAATCCTTGAAAATCTATGTTTTTCAATTGGGTAATTCTGTTTCTCTTTAGTAGACTTCAGGGAATAATACCCAATTATTTATTAGTAATTTTTTAATATTAACTATTTTTTATGAGCTCCCAAAAACCTCGAAATTGCAATGAGAGGAAACAGACTTTGCTGATTTAAAAATATTGATTTTCCAAAGATTTTATTCTATATAATCCAGATTGACCCAGATTATACCATAAAATGCCTCTGAGCTGTAGACTTTTTAAGAAAAAAACTCAAAGTTTACGCGTATTTTATATGGAAAATCTTTGCACGCCTTGGGCGAGTACTTAATGTTAATATAAAGGGTTAACATTTTCAGAGAGCTTTTTTAGGTGTTTTCTACAAAATT